>NC_072781.1:2067606-2313197 GCF_022539595.1 Amphiprion ocellaris
ATCTGCTGGAAAATGGACCGCCAGAGTCTCGCCGCACACCTAGTTTCCTCCCCGCCTCTTCGATAAAATAACGGGGTTTATGGCACATCAATAACCCCTCTCATCCCTCTTCCCTCGTACGTTCAGAGTCGAGGTTTACAGCCGGTGTGGGGCGGAAGGCTGCGGGCCTTGATGTGAGAGCCCGGGGCTAACGGTAGCGCTGGGTCCTGTAAAGTGATGAAAGGCCTCTGCTTTTACGATGATGTGAATGATGTAGCCTGAGAGAGTAAAAGAGCTTGTGAGAGCGGCGGCGTGTCCATATACTGGACTCGCCTGGACTGCAGAGGAAGTGGAGAGATTGTACGCGGCGCTGCTCGATATTTACATCACGCTTAAGACTTTCTGTAGATGAGATGATATGAAATGATGTACAGTAGGAGCGATTTAAACCTCTAAAACAGCAGGAGTTTAGGCTCAATCGGCGTCCTAGTGTTAAAAACAGCAACAACATTCATGTTTTAGACAATCCTCAAATTGAAATGTTGATTTTCTTGCTGCACAAATCAGTAAACAAGAAAAAAAACGAGGACAAACCTGCAGTAAACACAGATGTGAGTGTTGCACGTGTTCAGATGAAAGGAGAAGTGAAAGCTGTAAACCAGCGGAGAATTGACTTTATTAACAAGCATTAACCAGAGTTAATGTTCTCCTTTCCGAGGAACAGATCCGGTCTGTTCAGTCGTCTGCAGCTGTTTAAGGAAATCATTTAGGCTGTAAAAAAAAAAAAAAAAAAAAAAAAAAGAAAAGAAAGAAGAAACATTTGTGATCGATTGTTAAAGATTTACATCTCGAGCAGCAGCAAAGGCGCTTGGCAACAAAAGAGGATAAGAAGGAGAGTCAGGAATTACAAACACATTGTTGATTTTGGCAATTTCAGGAGATATTTTGGGATATCTTCAGCACTATCCTTTAAAGTCCATCTCCAGCCATTGATTTAACCTCTAAAACTCACCTCTGTGTATCAAAGTTCTATACTTACTTCATTTTTTTGATTAAAATAATACTTTCCTGCCTTAAAATGGCTTAGATGTAACTAAATCATTGCTCACAACTCTGCTCAAATGCTATAAAACGACTCTTTTCTACACAAATGTCAAGTTGTAGCATAAATAATGCAGCCATACGTGTTTAAAACTGATTCCGAAAGAGCACAATGAAACAGGAACCTCCACCCTGCAGGCTGACAGGATTGGTTCCTTAGATTTGTGACGTAGGAAACCTCGAATGTCTGAATCCGTATTTCTGAGACTGTCATTTTTAGGCTGTAGTTTCAAGGTGTAAATGGTCAACAATGGGCTGAACTGCTCATGATGTGTCTCCCAGCGAATAAAATACTACTTCTGGGCACGTTGAGAAGGTAAAATGCTTGATTTTTTGGAGGGAATCCTTGAAAAATACGTGGAAATAACATTAAAAACAAAAACTGCATCAATATTTCAACAGATTTTATATTAATTGCAAGTCTTTAACCCTCTTGTTGTCCTCATTTACAGGCACCAAAAAATATTGTTTCCTTGTCTGAAAAAAATTCAAAAATTCAGAAAAAAAATCCCCCAAATTTCGGAAAATTTGCAAAACCTTCAGGAATAAAATTCCAATAATTCATTCCTTTAAAAAAAAAAATCCCCTAAATTTGGCAAGAAAATTCTTGTAAATATTTTCAAAAAATGAGTAAAAGTCTTCAAAAAAATCCTAAAAATATCTAAAGTGATTCCATATATATATATCAGTAAAACTTCTAATATTTTCTTTAAGAACATTCACAAAAAAATCAACCAAAATCCAGTGAAATTCACCGGATTTTGGTTGATTTTTTTGGGAATGTTCTTAAGAAACATTTTTAACATTTCTTTTTTTCCACAAAAAAAGGTTCAAAGATTTCCTAAAAATGTTGAAAATGTGGACATCAGAAATTTTACTGTGAAAATATGTTTTTTTTCCCACATTTTCAAACTTTAAAACGGGTCAGTTTTGACCCGCAGGACGACACGAGGGTTAACTGCATCTCTTATGTGATTATGAAGAGATCTAACAAACTAATTAACTAAAATACATGAATCTTCTACGTCTAAACAGCACAGAAAGGGTGCAATTGTTGTTTCTTCCTTGAGAAATGACCTTAAGTCTGCTCAGGAGTCCCAGACAGGCCTCTTTCTGCATGAAGGGAGTTAAAATCTGATCCAAACGTCCTCCCAGAGACCACAGGGTGGCAGTCAAACACAGCAGTTCGGACCTGATCTCCAGTCAGGCTTGAGTGGCAAGCTGAGGTTTGCTTTTCTTCCTACCGCAGAGCAGATCAGAGCAGATTAGCCCTCGCTCGGCCAGTAATCACCCTTATCACACGAGAAAACGACAACAATACCGGGAGTTTAATGACAGAAGTAATTGTTGTGGAAGTCCCGCGTTGTGCTGCGGCGCTGTGATGAATGACGGCCGCAATGCGCCGCGTTGGGAGGAGATTGCTGCTGCATGTTGTCATTTAAACCCATTTGTGAGAGTTGCAGCTTCTCTCTGGGGTTGTTTGGTAGAATGAAGCGACTTGATTTCTAAGGAGAGAAGTTTTTTTCCTCAATAAAACTGATGAATTAAAGTGTTATTATGAGCGGAGTGCAGTCTTCTTGTGGTTTTTTTCCATTCTAAGTGTACATTTTAACTGTAAAAGCCAAAATTCCTGCAGAAACACAACTAATTTTCAATTTTATCCAGTGTACACAGGCTTGTTTGCTTTTGCATCCTCTGGCTACATTCTACTGCTGATTTTCTTTTCAAAATTGCAAATCTGCATGGAAAATACAATCAAAAAGCATTGAGGAGACATTGAAAACTTGAATGACTGTTGATATAAGACATTAAATTAAAGTCTGGGGTTATTAACCGCATAAATCCATCCATCCATCCATTATCTATACACGCTTAATCCTCACTAGGGTCGCGGGGGGGGCTGGAGTCTATCCCAGCTGACTCAGGTGAAGGCAGGGGACACCCTAGACAGGTCACCAGTCTGTCACAGGGCTACATACAGAGACAAACAATCACTCTCACTTTCACACCTACGGGCAATTTAGAATGATCAGTTAACCTCAGCATATTTTTGGACTGTGGGAGGAAGCCGGAGTACCCGGAGAAAACCCACGCATGCACAGGGAGAACATGCAAACTCCATGCAGAAAGATCCCGGGAAAGCCGGGACGCGAACCAGGGATCTTCTAGCTGCAAGGCGAAAGTGCTAACCACTACCCCACTGTGCAGCCCCCGCATAAATCCCCCTAACAAAAAAATAAAATAAAACCTGGATGGGCTGCGTTCCACTTGCTGCAGGCAGTACGGGCTAATCATGATCTAATACACAGCCACTTCATGCTTGGATTGACATCAATTGGTTGTTTTTTCTGTACATGTGGCTCCGTGTGTGTGTGTGTGTGTGTGTGTGTGTGTGTGTGTGTGTGTGTGTGTGTGTGTGTGTGTGTGTGTGTGTGTGTGTGTGTGTGTGTGTGTGTGTGTGTGTACAGTACGTGCACAGTGCTTGATTGTATCTGCATGTGTGTGTTTTCTCTCTGTGTTGATGTTAACGTCTGAGACTACAGTGCTTTTCAGTGACGGTTTGGAATGCTTCACAGTGAGACAGCTGCAGTCTAGACTGTCATTCTCGCGTCACTTTATCGCTCCGGGGCCCAAAAGACAAATAAGGAGGAGCACCCAGATATGCAGCCTCATCTGATAAGAGAGGTGGTAAGAGGATCTGCTGATGACTTCTCCAAACTAGCATGAAAAGGCGGCTCTGGTGTCTGATACAGTTCTGTCTGGCAGGCGATGACTGAAGTGGAAGAGCTGTCCTGTTTCTGATGCTCACACTGAGTGGTTTTTAAATAAAAACTAACAGTGCATGTCCCGATTTCCATCAGAACACTGTACAGGAGATTGGAGGGAAAAAATCTTTTTAAAAAAGTGCAATAAAGTGATTTATTTGATTTGACTGGTGAAAGCTGTGAGAAAGTTTCCAGAGTAGGAAATGCCAGACCTAATGTCAGAGGGCTGCTCTGTCCTATTACGGCAAATGGAAGCAGAATGTGTCATTAGCTAATCGAGGCCTGGTTTCTCCTCCTCTGCAAACAGCAGACAGAGGGCAGCCTCTGTCCCTGCTGCAGCCTTCAAAGGCCCCCATTATACTTCAATGGAGGGTAAACAGTGGCTCCCAAAAATGACGGTCTCCAGAGTTTAAAGCAACATCGTTTATCACCCTGCCAGGGGCTGCAGGTGTGACCCCGTTCCCACAGCCCACGGACAGCACAGTGGGAAACATGCAAGCAGAGTACTCTATACAGGAGTACAGGTTACTGCATACAGGAGTACAGGTTACTGCATACAGGAGTACAGGTTAATCTATACAGGAGTACAGGTTAATCTATACAGGAGTACAGGTTACTGCATACAGGAGTACAGGTTACTGCATACAGGAGTACAGGTTACTGCATACAGGAGTACAGGTTACTGCATACAGGAGTACAGGTTAATCTATACAGGAGTACAGGTTACTGCATACAGGAGTACAGGTTACTGCATACAGGAGTACAGGTTACTGCATACAGGAGTACAGGTTACTGCATACAGGAGTACAGGTTACTGCATACAGGAGTACAGGTTGCTGCATACAGGAGTACAGGTTACTGCATACAGGAGTACAGGTTACTGCATACAGGAGTACAGGTTACTGCATACAGGAGTACAGGTTAATCTATACAGGAGTACAGGTTACTGCATACAGGAGTACAGGTTAATCTATACAGGAGTACAGGTTAATCTATACAGGAGTACAGGTTACTGCATACAGGAGTACAGGTTACTGCATACAGGAGTACAGGTTAATCTATACAGGAGTACAGGTTACTGCATACAGGAGTACAGGTTACTGCATACAGGAGTACAGGTTACTGCATACAGGAGTACAGGTTACTGCATACAGGAGTACAGGTTACTGCATACAGGAGTACAGGTTAATCTATACAGGAGTACAGGTTACTGCATACAGGAGTACAGGTTACTGCATACAGGAGTACAGGTTACTGCATACAGGAGTACAGGTTAATCTATACAGTAGGAAAAGTTTCTCTTTTTTCTTTTCTTTTTTTTAAACAAATAAGCACCAACTCTGGCACATAGATAGTGTTTTAGATAGACCCAAATCTTAAAAAAAGAGCAAAAATGATACACACATACATATATATGTGTGTGTGTGTGTATATATATATATATATATATATATATATATATATATATATATATATATATATATATATATATATATATATATAAATAAAAAAAATAAACATAGTAAAAATAATAACCCAAAAACAGCAAGTAACCACTTAATCACATTAACAATGTCTACACTGGATTTATCATTCATTTCATGGTATCTTCATTGGAAAAAATGCTTTTCTTTCAAAAATAAGGACATTTCTAAGTGACCCCAAACTTTTGAACGGTAGTGTATACGTTCAACTACTGTTGCTTTATCAATAAATTTGACGTGACTTGAGTCAACTGCAGAATTTTTGTCCCCTCAAGCTCTTATATGATGCACATATTCTATTAAATTTTCTGACACTGATCTGCAAATGTCTTTCTGAGAATCGCTTCTTTGTGATAAAATGCTACAGGCTGAATATAACAGACATTTAACTGGCTAAAGGATGCTACAGATGGGACCTGAACTTTCTGTGCACGTTTTAGATGCTCAGCATGTTTTAAACGTCATTATGGTTTGATGTGGGTTAGATGTATAACATGTTGAGGGGTGCATCAAGTCAGGATTCATTCAGATTCTTTGCTCGGGTTCTTCTTATTCCTGTGTCACCTTTTGGTAAAGATTTGAAGTCAGTGTCTCACAGAATGAAGGACAAATGATGCAGGAACATACAGGACACCATGCACAGAAAACAGTTTACCCACCAGCATGTTTTCAGTCATACTTTCTACCATTCAAGTGTCTGAAGAGTTAAAGGTTTGGTCTCTGCTTCCTTTCTCAAAAAAAATGGGCTAAAGTTCAGTGTTTTCTAAAAGCCAGTGAGCCGATCAGAGACACCTGCTTGGAAACAACAGAGCTGCTGAATCAGGACACATTAGTCCGAGTCTCGGGCTTGTCGTGTTGTTTCTGATGTTTCTCAGACAAAGAGCGAGCGCCAGTTTTGCAATTTATAGAAAGTCAACTAAGCGTGAGCGTTGTCTTCAGGAAACATCAACACCACATTGACAGCTTCATGCCTTCACACCTGGGAGTCAGAGGAAGCTTTAAGACACCTGGCATTTACATGGTTTTATTTCCACCCATGATGGCTGTCATTTAGCCGTGAAACCTCAGCTTTAAGTGTGCGTCTCTTCATGTTTTCATTTATAATTATTATGACCATATCATGATTTTAATGCATATTTTCTAACTTCTAGTTTCTTTACTTTAGACAAAATGGACCCAAAAAGAGATTTAATAGACTCTGAAAAGTCAAAGATTGTAAAATACCTTTCAGAGGGATGCAGGTATCTTGACGTAGCTAAAAGCTATTGAGGCGTGATCAGTGAACAATCCAGCATATTGTTGCAGTCAAGAGAATCGCAAGAAACGTGGAGGAAAAAGATGCAAATGAACTGCTAAAGACTTGAGAAGAATTAAACGTGAAGTTCCCAGGAACTCATTAACCTCCATATTCCAGAAATGTAACTTACCTGGAGCGTCCAGAAGTAAAACTGAAATGTCAACACTGGGACAAGAGATTTCTGAAGACAGATTTTCTGAAGGTTTTATGGACGGATGGAATGAGAGGAACTCTTGACGGACCAGATGGATGGATCACTGATGGAGCTCCGCAGGTGGAGGTGGGGTCCTGCTATTATTAAGGATGAGCTAGTTGGATCTTTTTGGGTTGAACATGGACTTCAAATCAACCCCAAACCTGCTGCCAGTTTTTAGAAGATATTTTCTTCAAGCAGTGGTTCAGGAAAAGGTCTACATCATTCAAGAAGGCCGTGATGTTTATGCAGGACGAAATTCCATCCAAGTCCTCTACTGTGAGGCAAAGACCTTAAAGATGACAGAATAATGACGTCCTCACCGATCTAAACCCTACAGAGAACTTTTGGCCCTTCTTAAACCTGAGACTTACAGTGAGGGAAGACGATGCACCTTTTTGAACAGCATCTGGGAGGCTGTTGTTGCTGCTGCAGGAAAAGTTGATCAAGAAACTAACCATGTCCATGGATGGAAAGTTCCAGTTATTGAAAAGAAGAATGGTTATATGGGTCACTGAATATTTGTTGTGTTAATTTGTAATCTTCAAGTGTATTCGTTCTTCTTACTCGAAAATGAAAATGAAAAAAGAATAAATGAAAAAAATGAGAGGGGATTTTTTATGTTTTTCATTTAGTTGCATAATAATTCTGCACACTAATAGCTGGATATTAATTATGCATACATAGATATTCTCCTGAGAAAGCCAAAACTCACTTTTTTCTTTGTTAAATTCTCAAGTTTGAGGTTTATTAAGATTTTGGACTGACTGAGAGTGCTAATCTTCAGGAATAGAACTTGCCCCATAATTGTGCACACAGTCCAGTTATACTTCTTTACAAAGACTCTCAACATTTACCTTGGAAATATGTGCCTAAACATTCTAAATGGCAGCTGTCTCTCTGCCTTCTTTGGCCACGTTTTCCCAGATGGTTCAGGGATTGTTCTGGTGACCCTTCAGTCACAGAGCTTCTTCTGTAACATCTGAAAATGTGTGTGTGTGTGTGTGTGTGTGTGTGTGTGTGTGTGTGTGTGTGTGTGTGTGTGTGTGTGTGTGTGTGAGCCAGTTGACGACAGCTGTGCTCCCAAAGTGTGTGTCTTTATCTGTGTTTTATCAAATGCATGTCCTCGGTTCAGTTTAATTAACACGGATCCCATTGGGGTCAAGGTGATCGAGGCCACTGAGCAGGTGGAAGATCAATGGGATCGGCTCCAACGGAGGATATTGACCGCCGGTCAAACACGGCCGCTATTGATTGACGTGTTTACAGTGGAAGTGTGTTTAACAGCGGAGTTCATGTGTTGGACACACATTTAGCACAGAGACACAATAAAGACGGCGATGTCTTTGAAAGCTTTTTATTGAGATCCAAAAAAAAAAAATCTAAATGCGTTTTACACAACGTCTTTGAAACAGATTTATGTGAAAATATCAGTGTTGTTAGCGATCCATTATGTCACCGCTTCGACACGAACACACCATGACTCGCCATATTTCTAGTCGCTGCTCTGATCCTCTCAAAGAAAAAGGCAGATGATGCAAAAACGGTGTCACTTTTCATCAGTTCACTTCGCTCCTCAGATCAAATGAGCTGCAGCGAAACAAACCCTGAACTGGTTGTGCCGGCCCGAGGCGTTGTAAAGGGAGACGAACAGATAAGGAGGGACGGCGGACTGAAGCAAACAGGGCAGATCAAGCAAAGGTGAGGGAGGCAGAAAGAAAAGGGAGGCCGACTCGGGAGTAGATTAGGTAGCCTTGAAAAGACCGGCTTCCCCACACACATATAAACCCCCTGTGAAAACACCAGCTAATTATTAAGAAAACAAAGGGGGAACTGCAGCGACGTGCCAATGCACACAGATCCCCGGCAGAGTAATTGTGCGTAAGCTATTTGGGCTGAAAACAGCCCGATTTGGTGCTCTTCCCCAGCACAGCGGAGCAGAATGAACAACAGCTGTTCCCTGGGATGGAAAACAAGCTCGAGGAATGATTCTCTTTCTTCTGCAGCTCCTCAGTCCTTCTTTATTGTGGATGGAACACAATAGTTACTAGATTTTTGTTTTATTTTTTATTATTTGGTCACTTCAAGACAATGGAGAAGTATGTGTTTTGTGGGATTTCTAGGGCCAAAGTAAGCAGAGGTCATTAAGAAAAAGCAGTCGTTCCGCTATAAAGGGATCCTATCATCAACATGGACAGCCAAAGCTCATAAAGGCTTGGCTTCATAATGACGCTATCACTGCCAGGAGTTAGACAGGGTTAGCAGGAGGTGAAAAAAATCCCACTCAGTGTTTCTGAATAGGCTCTGAAACTTTCTGTTTTGCCTTTTTTCATGCATGATTAAGTTGTACAATCTAAGAGGCATTTTTTTCCCCCAATCTTTGCACAGCATCTAAATGATCTCCGTCCTACACAGCTGAGCGCAGAGGGAAGTGTCGCTGGGAATTTGATAATGCTCGGCAGCGCCTTGGTGCGGAGCCATGTTTTGAATCGGCTCTGAAGCTGCAGCATTAACCTTAGCGAGACGCCAAGAGCACGGTTCCATTCGATTTCTGATGGAGTCAAAACAATCGATGTCAGCTCATGAGAAATGCCGCTAACGGAGAGTCGAGGAGTCGCTGCTTTCATTGCGTACTTTAATTGTGAAATGTGTATTGATTTTGGTTCCTTCTGTGCATATCTGTGAGGCAAAACTATTCATTAATCCTCCTGTTGTCTTCATTTACGGGCGCCAACAAATATTGTTTCCATGTCTGAAAAAAATCCAAAAATTCAGCAAAAAAAATCCCCAAATTTGAGAAAATTTGCAAAACCTTCAGGAAGAAAATTCCAATAATTCCTTAAGTTCCCTTAAAAGTTTTATTTAAAAAAAAAAAATCCCCCAATATACTTAAAAGTAATGTCTTACCAAACTGCTTTACTTATTCCAAAATATCCCTTTGCCACCACCTTCAGATTTATTTTCAAGAACTAAAAAAATGTTCATAGAATTTATATGGAACAATAGGAAGGCCAGACTATGTTTTTCCTTATTGTATTTACCATTTGATCGCGGAGGTCTGAAATGTCCAAATATAATGTTGTATTACTGGTCTGTGCAACTGAGGTCCATGACGCATTATTTCTCAACAACTGATCATCCCCACTGACTGAAATGGAGTCTTATAACTTTTCTTTACCTCTTCCCTTATTCATATACTCAGACCAGGCTAAAAAAAACTACAGAAACAAGTTAAAAATCCAATTATAAAACACATGATCAAGATATGGTGTGATGTTAAAAAATATTTAAAAGAGCCAATTTAGCCCAATATGGGGCAATAATCAATTTATACCTGGTAGAGCAGATGCAGCATTTAAATTATGGAATTTAAAAGGAATTAAAAAAAATTCAAGACTTATTTCTGCCGCATTCAAATACTATAATGTCTTTTGAAGAGTTGAGGATTAAATTTAATCTCAATAAAACACTTTTTTAAATACCTTCAGCTTTGAGATTTTATTCGATCAAATCAAAATAATGCGCTCACTCGACCTACTTATTCACCCTTGGAAAAAATCTTGACTAAGGACAGTACAAGTAAAGGTATAATTTCAGAGTTGTATAATTTTTTGACACTTTCCTCATCTGAAAACTCACAGAAGAGGCTGAATGCCTGGAAAGAAGATCTCCAAACTGACGTTACAGAGGAACAGTGGGAAAAGGCGTGTGCAGGAGTTCAAACCAAATCAATAAATGCACGTCTTAAATTGATACATTATAAATGGTTAATGCGGATGTATGTTACACCAGTGGAACTAAATGGATATAATAAAAATATACCAGACACATGTACAAAATGTATGGAAAGTGAAGGAACTCTATTTCATTGTTTATGGCAATGTAGGAAAATCTGAATGTTTTGGGAAGAGGTGAGAGTAACAATTGAAAGAATAATTTAAAAAAAAAAAAATCACATTGAACCCTAAACTGTTTTTGTTGGGTCTATATCCGGAAAAACATAACTTCAATAAAAATGAAAGAACGTTCATAGACCTCAGTTTGCTGAATGCCAAAAAATGCATTGCACTATTATGGAAAAAGACTAATAGACCAGCTGTGACTCAGTGGCTGAGACAGATGTTAACAAACCTTCCACTTGAAAGAATAACATATATACTGAAATCTAAAAAGCATGAGTTTAAGAAGATATGGCAGCCTTTTATTGATTATGTTATGAATTCAAATGTAACAGAGGAGAAGAAGGTGAATGATGAGAGTGGACCATGCAGTTTTCATGTTTGTGATTTGCTGTTTTAGATTTCCTTTTATTAAGATGTTTGTAACGCACTTTTTGTAACAGGTTATTCAATTAAAACAGAGAAGCACTGTTGTTGGTTTGATTGTGTTGGTGGTAGTTATGATTGTGTGTATTTTTTATTTTATTTTTTGTTTTGTTTTGTTTTGTTTTTGTTTTTGCTGTTTTGTTTTTGAAAAATCCAATAAAAAATATTGTGGAAAAAAAATCCCCCAAATTTGGCAAGAAAATTCTTGTAAATATTTTCAAAAATGAGTAAAATTCTTCCAAAAAATCCTAAAAATATCTAAAGTGATTCCATATATATCAGTAAAACTTCTGATATTTTCTTTAAGAACATTCACAAAAAATCAATTTTTATGTGAATGTTCTTCAGAAACATTTTTAACATTTCTTTTTTTCCACCAAAAATATTCAAAGATTTCCCAAAAATGTTGAAAATGTGGACATCAGAAGTTTCACTGTGAAAATATGTATTTTTTCCCACATTTTCAAACTTTAAACCGGGTTAATTTCAAGATATTTAAGATGCATTGTCCTAAAAAAAAGTCCCTCCATCTGCTGAAATGTCTCTTGTTAAGTGAATGTATCTTAAATCAAGTGGAATGAGGCATTTTGACAAAAAATAAGACAAATAAACTTGGTAAGATTTTGAGTTTTTGCAGTGAATGGAGAGTCGAGGAGTTGCTGTTTTTGCTGCGTACTTGAGTTGTGAGGTGTGTGTTGATTTTGGTTCTTTCTGTACATATCTGTGAAGCAAAACTATTCATTAAAGGCCCTTTTAATGGAAGTTCAGGCAGTTTGAGTCGACAGTGATTGATGATGACAGAAAGTTTCCCTATTGAAGGTTCATCAGGGGGAGGGAGGGTTCAGATGACGATTGTTGTGCGACTCTCACCTCTCTATAGGCCTCGGCTAATGGAAACTATGCCAGACTGCTAAGCTGGACGTACATCAGTGTGTGTGTGTGTGTGTGTGTGTTGTGCTGCTGATGAATGTTAAGTGCACTAATGCTCTGTGTTCTGCAATCTCCAGATGCACCACATTCCTCCCAAACATGCTCTGTTGGTTTAAGAAGAAACACAATCACACACACAGATACATGCCTGTTTGATTTGAAAAACATTCATTTTCATTTATGAACACGCAACCTTAAGCTGCCTTTAAACGTGCACACACTCCCCTCTGCTGTGTTATTCTGATTATATGAGCTATGGCAACAATTAGATATAATAGCCAAAGATAATAACGGCAATTTTTATACTTACGGGAATGATTAAACACCAGCAAAATATGCAGTGAATGATGCTCTAACTAGCATGTGGCGGTTTGTTTGTGTGTTTTATGCGAGCGTGTGTTTTCTTTATCATCTCAAGTGTCAGTCAAAGACACAAACTCTGCCAGTTTACGCTCCGCTTTATGGACAGATAAAAGGAGTTTTGGGGTAAATTTTTTTCTTTTTTTGCTAATTACACGTAAATCAACATGCAAAATGCGCCGAAGTGCTCACCACATAAAAGTTTATGGCGCAATTTTGCAAAGTCGATTTAGTTCCCAATTTATTTAAAGCGCTTTTCATCAATCATGCAAACAGATTTGCAGTAAAAATCCAAGTGACATGAAGTCAGATAAAACAATCACAATTGGCTTATTTTAAGATTAGGAGCCTGTGAATGCTTGTTGTGTTGAAAATGCAGCATTTTCTACTTTGTCAACAAATACAGAAGCCTGGTATGTTGGTTATAAAACCTGCTGAAAAGAAGGAAATGAACACCAATCATACATATGGAGGAATACCACTAGTAGCTTGTAGGAAATCTGATTAAAGAAGCTTTACAAACAGAGAGAAGTAGATACTATATAAATAAAGCCTGCATCTATGCACAGGATGGCCTAAATCTGTTAACAATCATATATTTCTATACTATTTGACTTATTTTATTCTGCAAATATTCAGAAGCAGCTTTGATGAAGAGAATCTGGAGTCACAAAATCAAAAATCCACAATGTTTTCATCCTTTCTAGCTCTTTGATCCATATTTTTCTGCTCTTTGTAGTCGAGTACGAGATGATACTCACAGAAGGTCTACGCTCTGGTAAAAGTGTGTCAAACCCAAACCTCACCACACTTCACGGCCGGCACCAGAGGAGAGGGTTCATAATTTATGGATGAAGGCGTGAGACCACCCAGAGACCAGGGCCCCTCACAGCTGCTCACCAAGAGGCAACACACACCTGTACGTTCTGAAATACGGACACGTAAAAAGACACACATGTAGTATGAACAGTAGCAGAATGCAGTCAGCAGATATAGCATCAACACCAACATCCACAACAACAACACAGGTTTCTGCTGTTTTTAAAGCTTTATTTAAACAGGAAAATGCTTGTTGAGCTGACAAATCTGTTACTGGAGCATCCAGACCAAAACAGAAAACAGTAAAAAAAAAAAAAAAATGTAAAAAAAAAAAAATGCTTTTAACAGTATTTTTATTGCTTTTACCAGGTTTTCCGTCTTTTGTTAAATTACTGCTAAAATCCAATAAAATAAGAATTAAAACTAAAATCTGACTGTAAAATGACTGGATCTAAATCAGCAGAAAATACAGTTATTTTAGAGATATTTAGCATTATTTGAAACAAAAAAGGTGCATATTAAGGACTGAGGCTTTTTTTTTTTTAAACAAGTATTCCCTGTTTATTTTAAATTTCAAATAATATCCAATAAAATCACAGAAACAAAAGTATTATTTCAATTTTGAATGTGGGGGAAAACGATTAAACATACAAAAAATAAACAGGTCAAAATGTACATAATGTCCACATCAAAAATCTTAATCTTTACAAACGGTAATTCATTCATGTCAATCAGAAAAAACAGAATTATTTTACACATATTTGTTATTATGTTATAATTTTCCACAGTTTCTAACAAATTTTTCTGGCACCTGACCTGGACAATTTTTGAGTTATTTTGGACAATTTTCTTTATATGTTTCATGTCAGCTTGGATCTTTTCTCATCATTTTGGATCATTTTTGTGTCTTTGGGATAATTTTCGAGTCATTCTGGACTAATTTTCCGTAATTATGGATAAATTTCAAGTCATTCTGGACAATTTGCCAGTCATTTTGGACAAGTTTTGAGTCATCTCAACTTAATAACACAATCCAGACTATTTCTGAATCAGCTCATTTAATTAGTTTAGCTCATTAGAAGGTGGTTGGTATTAAATTCAGACAGTTATTTAGTTGACATTTTAGTGATATCCAGTCATTTTTTATTAATAAGTGATTGTTTACATCATAAATAATTATGGAATTTGTAAAGACATTTTCATAATGAACATAAAAACATATTTTTTTTTACATTTAATGAAAATGGATGCAAGATTTATCCCATGGACTTCAAAAGTCCCTCAGTTATAGATTGACCCATTTAATAAACATTAATTAGGGCCCCATTCCATTTAACTGTCCACTGAGCAGCTATACTGAGTCTGGAATGGAATTAAAACACCTGTTATTGATATTATTTACATGTGTGCTTCTCCTAACACGACATGTCAAAGTGTCTGATGTGAAAAGAGTGTTTTTATAAACTGCAAAAAGTAGAAATATTTGCTCCAAAATGACACATTTTGCCTGCAAAAATGAACAAAATATGATTTACAACAGCACAATATCCATTACAGTAATGCTAAATAATACATGCCTCTTCCTGTGGATGGTTTCGGCTGATTTCAGGCCCTCAGAGTCGGTTTCATCAAAGTGTTTCAGCTCAAACATTTTGCCAGAGGTTGCGCCCAGATTAGTTGACTAGAGTCTGGAAAAAAAGGAACATTATCCATTCTGAACTGTAAAGAAGCACTCCTACAGCCTACTTACTGTAGCACAGATTCAACAAAACACGCTTGAACAGACGTGTAATCTGTAAGCATCCATACACGCAGACATGCTCACATTTGACTCTGGCACACACATTACAGAGTGACAACCAGAGGTCAGTTTCTGATCACTCGACCTGCTTTGGAGAAGATAGCTCTACTGGCGCATGAAAGAAAAAAGCCCCGACTCATCTCTCTAATGTGGAATCCAATCGCTCCTCCAGTGATAGAATGCCCAGACAGTTCACCTGCTTCTTTTCATGCCGCTAGTTTCCTGCAGACGGGGGATCATATCTGCTGGGAGCGGGACGGGGATTAACTTCTCCAAAAGAAAAGACGGGGCCTGGCAGTTTGGATGACTCTCTTCTTGAAAACCAACTCGTATTGGCTCCAGGCATCCCTTCTCATCCTCTCATCCTCTCCTTTTCTATCGCTTCTATCTTCTGGACTCCACTGAGGGAGAGTGGCCAAAAAAAACACATGTAATTGGAGTGATTTTGTGTGTTTTACTTCACTGCACACGAATCTGTGTGGTCGTTTGTTCACCTTAGATTCTCTTTTTATGTGTAGAAATTGTTTGTTTGCACACATTTGCATAAACATTCTAGTATAGATATCCGTACATCCAGTCAGGTGCGTTACACTGGAAAAAATGCCCCTCTCAAAATAGGAAAAGTGGATTGTCAAGCTTAAGTGTATTAAAATAAGCCAGACATGCTAAAAAAAAAAAAAAAAAAAAAAAGTTTTTCACTCAAAAATAGATTTTTGCTTTCATGTAGCCTCCTAATTTGAGATGTATTAACCCTCCTGTTGTCCTCATTTACGGGCACCAAAAATATTGTTTCTTTGTCTGAAAAAAAAATCCAAAAATCCAGCAAAAAAATTCCTCAAATTTCTGAAAATTTACAAAACCTTCAGGAAGAAAATTCCAATAATTCTTTAAAAGTTTCCCTTAAAAGTTTTATTTTAAAAAAATCCCCCAAATTTGGCAAGGAAATTCTTGTAAATATTTTCAAAAAATTAGTAAAAATCTTTTGAAAAAAATCCTAAAAATATCTAAAGTGATTCCATATATATCAGTAAAACTTCTAATATCTTCTTTAAGAACATTCACATAAAAATCCACCAAAATCCAGTGAAATTCGCTGGATTTTGGTGGATTTTTATGTGAATGTTCTTAAGAAACATTTATAACATTTCTTTTTTTTCCCCAAAAACGTTGAATGATTTCCCAAAAATGTTGAAAATGTGGACATCAGAAGTTTCACTGTGAAAATATATAATTTTTGCACATTTTCAAACGGGTCAATTTGACCCACAGGACGACACTAAGGTTAATCATATTTTGAGTTTTCTTGTAAAATTCAACTCAAAACAAGATAATTTCAAGATTATTTGACTTAAGATATTTCAGATGCATTGTCTTAAAACAAGTCCCTCCATCTGCTGAAATGTCTCTTGTTAAGTGAATTTATCTTAAATCAAGTGGGATGAGACATTCTGACTAAAAATAAGACAAACAGACTTGGTAAGATTTAGAGTTTTTGCAGTGTATGTGTGTCTCTATAAGCTCTTGTACGTCTGTGTGGTTCAGGTCTACAGTGTCTTTGATCCTTTAAGAGCCCGGCCAGATAGCAGCTGTAATATCTGCCAGAGCTGCCTTTGTGAAAGGTCACTGGGGAGGTGGAGGTGCAGGGAAGGGCCAGGCCTGTTGTTTCCTCCAGGCCAGACTTCACTCCATACAGCATACTACTTCTCTTTTACAACCCAGCGCCTCTACGCCTGAGGTGGCACACTGGGGGGAGGCATGTCAGCTCTGTGGTGGTGCTGGATCTGGGTTACAAAGTGATGAATCAGAGGAATAGGTTTGAGGGGTTTTGAATTCTCCTCTCCTTTCACCCCGTGTGTCTTTCACCGTCTTACTATCGTATTACGATATCAGTGACCTCTGGATTGTTCTTTATTGGCAGGGATGAGTGCCTTTGTACGACTTCAGATATTCTTTTACCGCTACACCTGCAGGAAAATGTAAATTTCTTTTTTCATTCTAGTTGTCTTTTCTGTCTTGTGTGCTTTCTTAGTTTTCACTATAAAATTTTCTTCTAAATGCTTACAAGCAAGACAGAAGACAGGTGTATATCTTACCTTAAAGACCGGTAAGTGACAGAAACACAAGCTTGATTCCACCCTTATGAAAAGAAATAAACTCATCATTTGCATATACTGCATTTAGTCTTTTTTACTGATGCATACCTGCATTAAAACACGCTATTGTTTACATCTAGAATTCTACATTTGATTAACTTCTGCTACTTATTGTGGCCACTTTCTGCTGAGCCTAATGCACAACACTTTCTGATTTCCTGCTGACCACTCCACTATTTTGCAACACATAAAAAATTAAAGCTAGATTTTTAACACATAAGTAGCTATTGTTCTTGTATTTTACATTAATCTGCCACAGACAGACTTGCATAACTCCAACCATACAACAAGAAATATGGGATACCTATCATGTTTTGCATATACTGCATTATGTCTATCACAATCTATTTATTTATTTTTTTTTAGATTTTCGATTTATTTATATTTTTTACTGATGCATACCTACATTAAAACTTGGTATATCAATATTGTTTTACTACACTACATGTACATCTATAATTATATGTTCAAGTAACTTCTAATAGTGTGATAATTTCCTGTGAAACCTATGCAGCGCATTCAGCTCTCATGCTCACCCGTCTACTGAAATGCTATTTTGGAGACGACATACAGAAAATATCTTGTAAAATCACATAAAAAAGTATTCCCTTACAATATGATTGTTGAAAAAAGGGAAAAACAAATGGCTAAAACTGTGAATAATTGTCCATATTAAAAATCTTTATTATTTTTTTTTACAGAGGATAATTCATTCATTTAGAGCATTTCACCATAAAATTACTGTTTTTATTGTATTTAAAATCAACAAAAATAGAGTTTTGTTAAAGATATTTAGCATTGTATAATATTATGGACTGAATGTTTTAAGGTACTATTTTACAGACATTCTCCGTCAGATAAGGTCAAGTAAAATCACAAAAAATACATTATTTTACATGCTGACAGTTTGGAAAAAAGCACAAAAAAATGAAGGCTGTGCTTTTCAGCTCAACACAAGCAGCTAATGGAAATCTTGCTTGCATGAGAAAATGATGAGCGGCTGAGTAAAGAAAAAAAAGACTTTTTGGCATATAGAAATTTGCTAAAAATAATATGGAGCCACTGTGCCACCTTAATGTGAATAACAGTCTCATGTATAAAAATGTTCTCCATCACTGGATTAATTTAATTTTTTAATAACAGTTGTATTTTATATGGGAGGAAATCTTTATTTTTGAAGGATTGGATGGAGAAAGAAATTTGGGCTGTAACACATTTAATGGATGAAGATGGTAATATTTTAAGTTACATTGATTTTAAAACTTAATTTAGATTGCTGGTATAAACAATCTCTGGTAATCAAAACTATTCCAGTGGCTTTGATAAATTCGATCAAAGGAATATTACAGCATTCATCTGGAACACCTGATTCTAATATGCTGTTTATTCACAGCTATACAGTTTTAGACATGAAATGTAATAACAAAATTTTGAGATTATTAGTAACAAAAGAATGTTTTCCTCTTCCTATTAAAAGTAAAGCTTTATTTCCAACATTTTCAAAGACTGACACGATCAAAGTCAGAACCAGATATTTGTCATTTCCTTTATTATCTAAAATGAAGGAAGTTCATTTAAAAACTATTTATGATGTTTATCCATGTAGAGAATGTTTAAGAATGAGATTTAATCTGGATAATAACACATGCACATTTTGTCAAGAAGATATTGAAACTCCAGAACATCTTTTCTACACCTGCACTATTGTGAGGAGGTTTTGGGACAGAGTGCATGAATAGTTGCTAACAAAGAATGTTAACCCTGTCTTTGAATACAATTCTATTAAGTTTGGTCTCTTTATGCAAAACAAAGATTTGGAATTTATGTGGAATAATATAACGATAATTAGTGAATTTTATATACACAAATGTAGTTTTTTTTAAAGGTTGCTCCGAAATGTATTGCTTTTAAAAATGATTTAAAACTTTTATTTTACTCCTTAAGAAAATTGGAAAATAGAACTGCCTTAAGATTGTCTAAGATCCTCATGTTATATATTGATTAACCCCTGTGAAGTTAATTTATTTTAAACTATATTTTACATAATTTTATTTTATTTATTTATTTATTCATTTATTTATTTATTTATTTATTATTTTCTTTTCTTGTTCTTGCTGCTTGGACTAGTTGAATTGTTTGACACAATTGGTGCCTATTTGTTGTTTAAAAAAAAAAAAAAAAAAAAAAAATGTAATGGACATGACCCGGACAGAAATTACATTCACGAACGAGTTAATGTTTTATTTTTACTTTTACTCATGTTAGTCACGTATTTCAACGTTTTTTAAACTTCATTCTAATCAAATAAAGTGAGCTAA
The DNA here is from genome assembly GCF_022539595.1 of Amphiprion ocellaris. Lineage (NCBI taxonomy): Eukaryota > Metazoa > Chordata > Actinopteri > Pomacentridae > Amphiprion > Amphiprion ocellaris. The sequence continues at coordinate 2,087,132 of NC_072781.1, forward strand.
CTTCATTTTAAATTTATTAAATTATTACCATAAATTTGTGGATTCGCCGACTAGCTACCGTCAGCTAACGTTAGGGGGCGGAAAACAACCTGTTTACCTTCCGGCCGCGACACCTGACCAGATATATGGTTCCTACCTTCGTAACTGGCGCTAATTGGTTCCTACACGTTCGGTACTTTGAACTTTAATGAAGACTAAAGTTTGGGATAAACTAAGCACACAGGTACGCATCATATATAAAATTACTCTCGTCGTTTTTGCACATATGAAATATGAAAGCGCATCTTGTACTTTTAAGCTTATCGGGATATTTTTTTATTACGTCATTGCTATTCTTTTCTGCTAAGCTAGCAAGAAGTACGTAGTTCGTCAGCACAAATGTTTATGTAAGTATAAGCTGAATTCATATTTTCACAGTCAAGATACAATATTTGCTGGCTTAAAAACTATTTATAGCCATAGAGAACAAACACAGGCAGCACCAAGCTTTATCACTATCGCCAAATATACAAGAATTGAATGTGAGCTGAGTAAGTGTAGCTAAAGCTGCTAATATAGGCTAGCTGTGTTTTAAACTGCAATGCTAACTACAAAGTATTCCTATTATAACTTTATATTGTTTGTGAACAGCATTTTATTTATTTATTTACTGTGTTTACTAAGATCTATTAAGACTGTTTTGGTATTATAAGGCAAAGGCATCTCTCTAGCATTACGATGCCCATGGAATATAGCATTATATTTTTAATAGGATAGAATAAAATAGAATAGAATATTCTTTATTAGTCCCAAAAGGGGAAATTTGCAATGTCACAGCAGCTAAGTGACAGTAAGAAAAATCAAGAGAACACATCTAGAAATTAAAGATTTAAGATGTATACATGACATATACGATAGAAATAAGAAAAAAATACATACAAGGCTACTAGGAACACCAAATTTAAGAATATAAATATGGGCAAAATATCTAATTGTGACATTTCTGACTGATATTGCAGTTGCAGTTTGATTTGTGACATAATTTAAAGACACGCTTCAGTTCGGTATTCAGTGTGTAATAGATTTAAAACATGATAGGCTATTACCAAATTCAATACACCTAAAAGCATCACACTAGGAAGACCACCTGAATTTGCTTTAATAGTTTAAATGATGGATCCGACTGGGTTTAAGCTGATTAATTGTTCAGTTCTAGATGATAGTATCCTATCTGACTTTTAATGTTCTTTTTTCACAGGGTTAGGGAACATGTGGATAGGAAAGAAAAATAATGGAGACTCTCCAATGAGCAAAACAAGATCCACAAGAAGCACTGAGAAAAAAGCTGAAGGACCTGCCCTGCCAATATTTAGGAAATGTCTGGTATGTAGAGGGTGTCTGTGTGTTTTTACTGTTTTATTTTGCTATTAAAGAATAGAAAATACTGCCACAGAAGTATGAGGAACAGGACAGCTTATTCCTGTTAAGATAAAACGAATTTCGTCTGTTGTTCTGTTAAAAAAAATATGAAAACAAAATCCAGCTCAGTGCAAAAAACACTAATAAGCAGTTTTTAAATAAAAAATTCTACACAGTAAAAAATATTTGTACATTTTACGGTGGGAAAAACTGTCCAACCATGATGGTAAAAATCTGTGACCTCTACAACAGTTTGGTGCAGTTTATGTAACACTGAATCACCGTAAACAGGTTAATCAGGAGAAAAGAGTGTTTTTTTTAGATTTTTTTCCTCTTGAAAAAATACATTTCCTGACTCCTGCACAGTTTTTAATGGAAAAATGCTGTAGTATGTAGAACAAAACTGTAATTTTTGCATTTAATTCATGAAAAGAATACAGTTTTTCCCAGTTAAATGTACATATTGTTGTACTGGAAACATGTTGCAATATTTATACCAAGTAACACAGAAATTTCTGCATTTATTGCATGTAAAATACAGTTTGTAGTGGTCAAACTGATGTACTTTTGTGTTCATAACAGATATATGCTTTAATATTTATGACACCTTTAATCACAATTTTTGCTAAAAATACATATATTTAATGTTAAATACACTAACTGTTGTGCTGATAATGGGAAAATGCTGTAATATTTATAATTAATTCCGCAAACTGTATTTTATATAGTGTTTTCATGTAAATTTTCATGTTAAAACTTTTTTTTTACAGTAAAATATGAAATGAAGCACGTTTTTAAACCCTAAAATCAACAATATCAACACATTTCTTTACCGTAGATGTAGAAAATGTTTTACCGTAGTTTTATGGTAGCATTCTGGCGACCACAGCTGTTGGAATTTTGCTGTAAAAACAACAATTTTGCTTAGAGAGTGTACTTACCCCTCTTAGATACCCTGTATTGTTTCAGTGAAGTCTGGTTCAGTTCCAGCAGACCAGTTCATGCTGGTCTGCATTTTGTCTTATTAAGTTTCATCCACAAGCGATATCATAACCACTAAAGACTGACGACTACCTGGAGGGCTCGGTTGAACTTGTTCATCTGTGGTTCAGTGACTCACATTTCCCCCCTTAGTCTCACTTTAGCTTCATCTCTGTCTTCTTATCCATCTTTTTTGCTGTTTGTCTCTAGATTGCATCCCTTAGCTGCTTTATTAAAGGCCCCTCCAGGTGTCATATTCATGGAAGAAAAGTTTATTTACATCATAAAGTTATTCCTCTTAAGATTGTCATTCTTCGCCACAGCTGTTCTTTCTTTTCACTCTTGTAAAACTACCATAAGAGATTCACCTCCATTCCACTTCAGGTCTGTATTTGTCTCTACAAATCTTGTCAAGACAAATTTCATTTTTTTCTTAAAATCAGAGACAGAAACGTAGCTCATATGTGCTCCACAGTACATTTATATATATATTTATATATATATATATATATATATATATATATATATATATATATATATATATATATATATATATATATATATATTTGTATTGTAGCATCACTGTTATTTAAATTCAGTTGATAACTGTTTAATTCTGAAAGCTGCAAGTCCTGAATTTTACTTCTCCTGTTAGTTTTGGATTTTTATGAGACATATTTCCTTGAAATCAGTATTTTCTCTTCGACTTCAGTGAATAATATTGTTGTTTTATCTGATTTTTAAATGGCCAGTTTCACGTGTGAGGATTTGTGGTACTGTGGTGTGCATGTGATAAGCCCCATTTGTGTGTGTCTGCCTGCTTGTGTGCGCCGCAAGCATGCAAACTTGTGTATTTCCCACGTACTGAAAGCGATTAATCTCAGTGCAGTTACAAAGTTTAAACCACAGCTTATCTTGACCCTTCTCTTTCACTCATCACATCCAAGAGGGAGTTTATTTTCCCTTCGCTGTGCTCCGATTAGTGCTAACTTGTCTGAGTTGCAGAGCGCCTGCAGCTTTGTTGAGGAGTGTAATATTTCTGCCTCTTTGACCTCCAACAGATTCCAGCAAACACCGGAGGATCATGTGTCTCAATGGTCAAAATAGCAAACAGAAAATGTGCGTTACTAGCGTGGACACGTGGCCGACTGATGCCATGTGCTTATTTATGAATATGGGTTTGTAGGTATTCTTTGAAATATGAGTGAGTGGGCAGCGTGCACGGCGGGTTCAGTGTTGGCACGTTGTGATTGTCCTTCATCAAAGTCATGTTCAATGTGGTTCAATTTTCAAATTTATTTGCATCTTTCTAATCTGGGCAGCAGTATTCCTATTGATAACAACACAAAGGAGAGTGGGTTGAGTTTTTATGTTACAGGTCCTCTTTCTGCATGTTTGAACATCAAACTGTGATATTTTGCCAAGATCTTTCTCAAAAAATGTTAATCTCACGGTCAGTCGGTCATTTCTCGCTGTTCTGATTGTTCGTCTGTTTGGCGACTAAGTTTAAGAATGAAAGTTTAGAGCATTGGTGTCAAACATGCGGCCCTCCAGAGCGTCTAATCCGGCCAGTAGGACGATTTTTTAAAAGTGTAAAAATTCCAGAGAAGACATTAACTGCAGATTGTAAATTAGTAAAACTATACATTTAAAATATTTTCTAGACCATGACAAGTTGTTTTGATCATAAAGTAAAATACTAGTCGGTTTGTGTCTCATTTTTGGAACATTTTGTCGTTTGTCTCTTTTTTTGTCGTTTTGTGTTTCCTTTTTGTCTCGCTTGTGTTATTTATGTTATTTAAGTCACTTTGTGGTTTGCTTTATTTGTTGTTTTGTGTAGTGTTTTTGTCGTTTTGTGTTTTTGTTTTATCTCGCTTGTGTCGTTTGTCCGTTTTTTTGGCACATTGTAACTTTTTGGTCTAATATTCTGTCTCTTGTTTCGTGTCGTTTGTCTCATGTTTGGTCATTTTGTGTCTTGTTTTTGTAATATTTTGTCTTGTTTTTTGTCTTTTTTTTATCTGACTTTTGTCATTTTGATCATAAAGTAAAATACTGTGTTGTTTAGTTCCAGATGACTAAATGTTGTTTTCCTTTGTAGACACTCTGTGATCTGGAAGTTGTAATGTGTAAATGATAAACTGAGGCTGAATGTTGTTGAAATGTAACTTATTTTTCTTCAAAAATTTCAGGTTGTTCATAATGTTTTGTAAAAAGAGAATTCCTTAAATGTGAACATTTTCAAAACGTACATTTTTGCACTAAAACAAAGGGAAAAATTCTGAGTTGTGGTTATTTATAGGTTATTATGCTGTGATTTTACTGGTCCGAACCACTTGAAGGCAAATTGGGCTGAATGTAGAACCTGAACTAAGATGAGTTTGACACTTCTGGTTCAGCGCAAGCTAATTTTGAATTCTAACTGAACATGAACAGTTTTTTTCTCACAATTTCTGTCACAAAACAAAATCTATGTCAAGAGATTTCCGATGCCAGTCCTTTCAGCAGCTAGTTTCTTCTTTGCAGTGATACAGAAGGCGCACCATGTATTAATAACTTAATGGTACATGTGACATTTATACAAGAAAGCATCTGAGAATGTGTGCAGGCACAGGTGTAAATCTTGGAAGTCTTCATCCACATCACGTCTGACTGAAATCTATCTTCTCCCCTCTCCTGCCTCTCCACAGGAACCTGTCATCTGCCTCTTTGATGCTCGCTAATGACGGACTGAGCAGCTAACCCCTGCAAATATCACTCAACAATTCTTGGGTTTCACCCTCTGTAAGGCATCCTCATTCACCGTGTTACACTTGCTTCTGCCAGGTAAGCATGTAACACGCTGCCTGCCACTCCTTGTGTATCATTAAATGTTGGTTTTACAACCACAAGCACTTGACGCATAACTGAATATATGTTTAATGTAACTGATACAAAAACGCCAACATATAAATTATATTTTATCTGCTTTTTTAAAGGTGTAGCCGGTAGGATTTAGGGGCATCTAGCGGTAAGATTGCAGACTACGTCCAAACGAACACCCCTCGCCCTCCCCTACAAACGTGTAGGCGAAGCTGCTGAAAAAACGCCAAAGACTGTCTCCAGAGCCACGACAGCATAGAAGCGGACCAACTCCACCTGTAGATGTAAAGGACTCATTCTAAGGTAACGAAAACACAGTTATTCCTATTTCCTGGTGACTGTACACTAATAAAAGCCTAACTGTGAATATTATATGAAGCTTCTGCTAATAGATCCCCATAAATGTCACACATTTAACCCCTAAATAGCCCAAGTTTTAATTTATTAGATTATGAGAGCTATTGATGCCAATGATGAATGGAAGGAGGACACCCATTTGTGAATTTTTATTTTTTTTGTGCACAATGGCAGGACATTATTGAATATGCAAACTGTTGGAGTTATGAGTTGTAATATTTTCAGTTGTTACATCAGAACCAATAGCTGTAGCTGTTTCCACTTGTCAGATTAAGCATTGATTGATTGCAAGAACTGCAATACGCTACACCACTGAAACAAGAAATCGGTCTTATTTTACATCAGATGGTACATTTTCTTTACATTCGTATCATTAAAAGTCATGTCCTGTAACCTGCTGCTGTCCGGCAGTTCATAATTTTTTTTTCGTGAACTCTGCATCTCTCCTTAGTTACTTTACTTTTACACCTACACCTGAAAGTAAAAGCATAACATGGATGCATATACTCAGTAATTTTACAATGTTTTTCAACCTGCTTTTAAGCATTTAACGTAACTCCAAAGCAAGGGTGACGAACGTATCTAGACTGGAAGTTTGAGAAAAGGGTTGTTTTGAGATTCACTAGAGGAGAAAGGAGCCATGCTGTTTGCCTGTGATAAATTCTAATCAGGCGGCGTTTGATGTCGTGCACACATATCATTATTATGCATATATGTGTGTGTGTGTGTGTGTGTGTGTGTGTGTGTGTGTGTGTGTGTGTGTGTGTGTGTGTGTGTGTGTGTGTGTGTGTGTGTGTGTGTGTGTGTGTGTGAGAGTTGAGTCGTTAAATATTCATCAGAGAGTGTCATTGTTTTTGGAGGACTACATATGGGGTAATTAGAGCAATAGTTTATATCTACATAAACAACTGCCTTCTGGTGCAGAGGGACTCAGCTTTAATGTCAAACAGACAGGGACAGAGGCGCTGCGTGCGTGCGTGCGTGCGTGCGTGCGTGCGTGTGCGCGCACATCTTTCTGCATGGTTGTCAGTTAGTGTCAGATGAATGTATGCGTTTTATGCGTGCACATGCGTGTGTTTGTAATGTGAAACAGGCAATGTCAGTGTAAGCATTTACATGTGTGTACGTGTGTTTCTTCATGCATATGTGCGTTTGTGTGTGTGTGTGTGTGTGTGTGTGTGTGAGAGCGCAGGGTGGGGGTGCCATGTTAAATGTGAAACAGACAGTGGCAATGCCTCAGTGGCACAGAGGGAAAGGCGTGACCATCTGAACTGCCCCCCAGAGAACCAGAGAATCCATCCCCAGCCACCAGTTACGACATGTGAGTGTGTTGGTGTGTGTTGGGGGGTGTGTGTGTGTGTGCAAATGCAGCTGCAGGAAATATGAAAGGTCAGGTGATACATTAGTGTTACCAGTTGGATTCCTGACACCGAAGAACACAGAAAAATTGGATTTTGTCCTCGCTGTCATGAGGTCATTCGCCTCATGGTCACTTTGTGTGTGTTTTTCTTTTAAATTAACACTTTTTCCTGCAAATTAAAGACTACAGCAACATGAAAAAAAGTAAAAAATGCTGTCATTAGTGTGATTTTGCATGCGCTGATTTAGTTTGTCGGAGGAAATGCGGGTGAAAAATAATGTGTGTGTATTCAAATCAGATCAAATCAAGTTAAATTATAAAGCACAGTGAAAAATAACCTGAGTTACTGCACATGTTAACAAAATTAAATGCAGGAAACAATCAATTCGGGTAGGATAGCAAGCAAAAAGATCAAAATTTAAGATGAAAATATTAAGAATAACCTTTAATAACTACCCAAAGTCAACAAAAACATATTCATCTTGAGATTTTTCTTAAAAATGTTAAAATAAGAGGAACTTTTTGGTGTTGTTGACTTCACAGTGAAGTGCTCTGAATATAATAAAATGTTCATGGCTAGAATAACCCTAACCCACTAACTGCAATGTATGTAAATGTGGACATGATGTGCAATTTCACAGAATTTTTTCTATAAACATATATATTTCTTCTAGAAGGAGAAAATGTCTGTTTATATCTGTGCGCTGCTCTTTTCTTTGTACTGATTTTTGTATTTGCTGTTGTAACGACGAAAATTTCCCCGCAGCGGAATCAATAAAGGATCTATCTATCTATCTATCTATCTATCTATCTATCTATCTATCTATCTATCTATCTATCTATCTATCTAAGGATCCATTTCCATAAAATCGACTTTGGCTGTGATTCATTCTCATGTGTTTCCAGCTACTGTTGAATCTCTGGATCCAAACTGCTCGCTGAACTCTTCCGTGATGGATTTCTGACGTTGCTGAATGATGGCGCAAACAACGAGCCTCCAAGTGATTCTGCAGATTTACATCCAGCGCCGGTGTTCACTGACAATGCAGGATGTAGTCGTGTGTGTAGCGTGACGAATATTCTGGGTGTGGCGGTCGTGCTGACGGATTGGCGTGTAGCGTGTTTGATAACAATGCCAGAGTCCAGAACAGCTACTAAATGGACCTTAGGGTTGATTGTTTTCTTAGCTGCTGCTTCCAACTTAGAGAATGCATGAAATTTTTAGGTCAAAATGAACTAAAGTCTTTCAAGTGAAACAGAAAATAAATGGTAATTAGAACATTTAGAGCGATTCCTTCATGAACAGATCAAAGCTGTTAAATTAAACTTATGGTAAGACTTTGTTCAGCTTAGTAGAGGTTTAAGTTGCCTACTTTACCTATGGATGTATATTTTGAGTAAAATCTTTCAGTAAACATTTAATAATATTGTCATTTTAAATAATCTTGGCTTTACTGATGTTACTAATGTTTGATGAAACACAACATTTAATTATTGGCCTTGAAAATGGAAAAAAAAGACAAAGGAAAAATCCAAACAAAGGTGGTACTATGGACCTAAAAAGTTCCTCTAAGTGTATGTTTATATGTTATATCCCCTACTAAGATTACAGTCTTTGGTCTGAATTTCACAAACTGCTCTAGCATTAGTAGAATTCAATGTCTGTCCTCAAATGTCATGGCTCTTGGAGTTATATACGACCACTGTTTTTGATAATCGATTGATTGGTTTGAGAATTTTTGTTCGCAGAAAAATGTGTCGAAGTTAGTTTATGTGTTAAATTAATCCTCAACTATTTGGATAATGAATTGGTCAATTTAACTCAGATATCAGTTTCTTAAATGTGAATATTTTCTGTTTTTTGTTTGCTCATCTATGGCAGCAAATTGAATATCTTTGGGTTATGGACAAAACGAGACTTTTGACGATATCATCTTGAGTTTTTGGAAACTGATCGACACTTTTCAGCATTTTCGGACATTTTTGTAGACCCAACAACTAATTAATTAATTGATAAAATAAAGCTGGCTGCAGCTCTGTTGGCCAATAGCGATCATTCTATCTGTCTGAGAAGTGGGTTGAAGACGAAACTGCTCTTTGATTGCAGCTGGCTAATTCCTACACCTGATGTTTTCTTCTTATGTGTCAGGTTCCCAAACTTTCTTTCCTTCATACTTTTGCAGAATGCTGGATTAGTTCTGTTTTTTTGGCTGGTTATTCATGAGTAGAGCTGATTAGTTAAACACCAAACATTGGCATACATCTGTTTTAACATGTTTGGGTGTTCTGAGTTCCATCTTGCTGAATTTCCACTTGTCTCGCTCACATCACAGCTTGCGGTATCGTTGTGCTGACTGGCTCTCAGTCTGTCTTGTCCATTTGTTCTATCTAGCCTCCACCCGGCCTGCGGCAGAGTCGAGGCGGCTGATGAAGTGATGTTTATGTCTGCGGTGGTGAAGGTCAGCTCTCCCTGGTGTGTGTTGTCATTCAGTCGGTCTACCGCAGAACAAAATGTTTCAGGGACATAAAAGTGGAGGTTAGAGCTTTGTCTGTGTGAGATTATTATTTATGTGCATGTGTGTGCTTGGATTTATGCGTGTGTTTGTTTGCAAATGTGAAACAGAGGATGTTTTTACTTCACATGCATGCTGAAGTATTGTGGTTGTGTGTGCAGACCGCTTTCTGCCACACTGCATTCAAAGATCTGCTGGCTTCCTTTTACACAATCCTTGCAGGATTTGGGACTGTAGTTGTGCACCAGTGTTGGTGTGCTGTCTGTCAGAGTGTGTGTTTGTGTGTGTGGCCCATGAATGCATTGACATTTACCTTTGCCATCACATCCACAAACACCTCCCAAGGCCTTTTCATCAGTTCCCACCGCCCCACATGAAACAGAGTCAACAACTGCTCTACCTTTCTCTGCTTGGGAAGATCCCACCACAGCAGATTTGTGCACATAACTGGGAATCCAAAAAAATGTGCACACAATAGCCCGAGACTGTGTGTCTTTGTGTCATCAATCTTCCGTGTGTGATTGGTTTATAGGCGGCAACTTGACCACTACAAATTAGATTAAAACTGGGGAAGTGAGCAGAAGAGAAAGGAGAGGAGAATAGTTGCAGTCCAGACAGTAAATCAGAGCAAAAGTGGGGTTTTCATTTTGTCATAAAAGTCGGCAGCAGCACGGTCTGGGGGTGAATGCATGCAGTTCATCTATTTTATTATGTTACCAGATTCTCTTTCTTGGTGTCTCGTACCTCACTGCTTTACACTTTCACCATCATTTCACTTTCTTCTCGCCCTTCTTCTGTTCTTCTTATTTTCCTATATTCTCAAACAGCATTAGACAGAAACAAAACAATGCGTTTTTTTATTTTTTGGGCAAACATTAAAAGAAAAACTGATTGATCAAATGTAATATTGACTGTCTTTAGTAGGTGGCTGAAAAGCTGCTCACGTTAACCACCTGTAAGCCGCTACTTTCTGCAGAACAGCAGAGATACACCCGCTGTGCAGATGGACGGAGTTAACATGTGGCAGCGGCAGGTGGAGATCAGATCAAAGTGCTGGCTGTGTAAGGAGGCAGTTTCTTGCAAGAATGCATATTAATGTAAAGACTGCAGCAGGTGAAACGTGCACAGAGAGAAATAAATGCACATGTTGTGCCATCTTGTAATCCAGAGCATCACCTGGGAGTCCCGAAACTCACTTCGGTTTTGGCCATTACTGGAGATATGGGATGGGAATCTCCAAACATCAGACATTAATGCCACATGCATCGCCTTTGAAACAGACTGCTATAAATGTCCAATCAGAGAATCACAAAAAAGATGTTTAATTGGGGCATCTCCAATCATCATCTCCTGGCGAATGAGCTAAAATCTTTATTTCATTTGAACAGCTCATCATTAATTTTTCATAATAGTTATTCTGTGATATTCAGGAGATGAGAGATAATGTGTTAGTTAGGCTTAGGGAAAAATTGTCTGTTGATATTTGGTTTAAACCAAAATTATGAACTTATTGTCTTATAAAGGACAGATACAGTGGGAAACCTTATGTGAAGAAGAATTTAAGCAAAATACAGAGATCCCTGAGTGACAATTACACTCAGGAACCATCAGCTTTAGAGACTGGGAGGTTTTACGCTGCTCCAGAGAAGGACAGACTTTGTTTGCTGTGTAATTTAGAATGAGGTTCATTTGATGCTTTACTGTCCTGTATACAAAGATATCAGGGAGGTACTTTTCAGGAAGATGTCATCTGTTTATGCTGATTTCTTTTGATTGGATGACCATGAAAAACTAGAGTTATGTTTTAGAAGAGAAACTTTTTCATGGCTGAATTTCTTTGCCAGGTCTGAGATAAAAGGCAACATGTTTAGTTTGAGAATTGAGCAGCAGAATAACGTGGATGTGTTGCTGCAGTGTTAGTATATTGGTGTCTTTTAAACCCAGGAGTGTTGGGCACGCTTGTGTGCATGACACGAAAATAAGGAAATCATATCATAAATATCAGTGGAATGCATTTAACACTTCAACTCTTCTACACAGAATAAGTTTAACTCTGGAGCACTGTGAAAGGAGGGAATTTTAAAGCATTGACAGAACTGTTTGCAGATTAAGTCATCTTTTCTGTCTGAGCAGCTGTGTGAGCAGAAGGTTCCTCTCCAAAGAGCCCCAGGCAGACCTACCTCACCTAGAACCAAACCACGATGAGCCCAGGGCCAGATCCAGAGAGGGAGCAAGAGGACCGACGACCCTCTGCTTGAGAATGTGAGGTGAGACAGCAGAATCTGAGGAAAACAGGAGAGCCACTGAAAACCTGTGGTTTTGAAAGCTAGAATTGGTGTTTTTTTTAATTATTTTTTGGGGAGGAGCAACTTTTGAATCAGATGCTTGGCAGCAAATATCCTGCTTAGATCAGGACCGGTAGTCCAAAAGCACTTCACTGAAATAAAGGCTCACATTTTTTGGGAGAAATTTATGAGTGGGAAGAAAGAATTATAGTTTAGTGGAAATGAAAATTAACCATAAAAGGGTTCAGAAGAAAACTGAATCTAACAATTTTCACTTTTAATATGTGTAAATATTCACATGGGCAGTGTTTTTCCTGGCTCTAAAAGGCCTTTGGGAAGGTTGACTATGAATGGCAGTAATCATGATCAGTCTGTATACTTACATATCTTATTTGGCAGAATTTTTTTTTTTGCATTGTTACTTCTGACCATTTGAAAGATAAAAATGTCTACTATTCTTAAGGAAATTACATCCTAATTACCAAGATTAATATATCTATATATGTTTTGTTGTTATTGTGGTGGTGGCTATAATCTCTTTGGGAGGCACCTAAAACCTTTTTGGAGACACCAGAAATTGCCCTATGTAGGCAAAACTCCTGATGTTTATGGAGGTATTTCTATGCTAGTGTGTCATACAAATTCATACATATATACCTAAATCGAAGCAAACATCCTGGACATAATCTCTTCAGTGTTACTGACCATTTTTCAGTTTAGGTCTGTTTCATTCATATAGCGTCAATCCACAACATAAGTCATCTCAGTGCTTCACATAGTAAGATGAAGATGCTACTGATATTCTCTAGCAGACCCATGCTGAGGGAGAGCGGTCATCTGCCTCGACTGGTTGGGGTGAGGGTAGAGGCAGCAATAAACACTAGAGAGGTTGGTGAGGCGAGTAGCTGCAGATCAGAAATATCTAGCTGCCACAAACCATGAGAGAGAAAAGACAAAAAGTTAAAGACATGAAATGGAGGCATATTGAGTGCCTATGAGGAGTATTCAACTCCCTGGAAGTTTTCCTCTTTTATTGCTTTTCAACATTGAATCATGGGCGATATAATTGGACTTTTTGACCAAAATTTACAGAAATTTCTCTTTCATGTCAAAGTGAAAACAGATTTCTACAAAGTAATGCCAATTATTAATAAAACAGGGTGTCCCAAAAAATTTAACATCATTCCATCACTTAATAATTAGTTTAAAATTTGTTTGCTGTTTTTGTAAAAAAAAAAAAAAAAAAACAAAACTTTATTTTTCTGCTTTCAGGAATAGACATGTCGTTTACTGCAACAGAAAAGGCGTTCTGTGTACTGAAGTACGTCCAAACTCAGTCAAATGTCAACGTGAATTTGTTACAAAATTTCATGAACAAGCGCCAACGGGAAAGCAGATTTGGACATGGCATAAGAAGTTTCAAGAAGAAGGCTGTTTGTATTGTACATTTGTAGTAACTTTGGAACATTCTAAAATTACAATCCCCCACATTTTATGCCCAAAATAAATCCTATGAAGTATTATTTCTCAGGACCATGTAGTCGCTTTGATGTGAACATTTCAAATGCGTTTTTTTGGGACACCCCTGTATATAATAAATAATTGTAGAATGGGGTTGCTTTGTGCGTCATGGGAAGTCCTCCAGTAGTCTGTAAGTTTTAACAAAAAGGAAAGTTTTAGGCGTGATCTTAAAAGTAGAGAGGGTGTCTGCCTTCCCAAAACCAGATAGGAAACTGGTTCCACAGCAGGAGGGCCGATAACTGAAGGGTTTACCTCCCATTGTTGAAATTTCAAACTTCCAGGAGCTACACAACTATAAAAAGCCATGTTTTCAAACAGTTTGCATGTGCATCAGTAAGGGTCTTTTTATCTGTCTGCACAGCAAACATGTACTGTTAATGTTTACTATAAAAATGCATAATTCTCCAGCAGTGTGCCTCAGATCCTGGACCTCCCTCCTATTAGTCGCCTGTAACGATATTGATCCTGGAATTAAAACTTCGCTCGGCTCTATTTTGCTTTGGATCAGAGAGTCAGCAAAATACACAAAGCGTAAACACACAAAAAAAAATATCACCATTTCTGTGCACTTTGCTGCCGCTCTGCACACAAACACACAAACAACCCCCTCCCCGGTTTATGGTGGCGATCCAAGCGAAGAGTTTTCATGCCAGAGGAAACACAAGCCCTCACCAGCTGGTCACCACCACCACCAATCAGATCATCTGCCTCCTCGTGCACACAAGCACAGTCATGTTTCCGTCACTTCAATCATTATCCTTTTCCTAAAGACTGCTTTTTATACCTTATTTTAACCTTAACTTAATCTCACCATTAACCCTAAATCTAAGAATATAATAATTAGTTACAGCGACTTGGTTTTAGTCCCCACAATGTGACTGCTTAAGCCAGAGGTGTCCAACATGCGGCCCGTGGGCCAAAACCGGTCCTCCAGAGGGTCCAATCCGGCCCTCAAACTGTAAAAATTACAGAGAAGACATTAACTGCAGATTGTAAATTAGTAAAACTATAAATTTAAAATAATTTCTAGATCATGACAAGTTGTGTTGATCATAAAGTAAAATAATAGATTGCTCATTGTTTTGTCAATGTTTTGTCTTCTTTTTGTGTTTTTTTTGTATGATTTTTGTCGTTTGACATGTTTTTGTCCTTTTGTTTCTCGCTTTTGTTTTTTGTCTCCTTTTTGTCTTGCTGGTGTTTTTTTGTCTTATTTTTGTCATTTTGTGTTTCATTTTATTTGTTTTTGTTTTGTTTCATGTCGTTTGTCGGATTTTTTGTATTTTTGTGTTATTGTATCATTTTTGTAATATTTTGTCTTGTTTTTGTTGTTTTTTGGTCTTTTTTTGTCTGACTTTTGTAATTTACATTGTAAAGTAAAATACTATATCATTCAGTTCCAGATGACTAAATGTAGTGTTCCTTTATAGACGCTCTGTGATCTGGAAGTTGTAATGTGGAAATGATAAACTGAGGCTGAATGTTGATGAAATTTAACTTATTTTTCTTCAGAAATTTCAGGTTGTTCATGATGTTTTGTGGAAAGATAATTCCTTAAATGTGAACATTTTAAGCATGTACATTTTGTGCACCAAAACAACGGAAAAAAATAGGAGTTGTGGTTATTTATCGGTTATTATGCTGTGATTTTACTGGTCCAGTCCACTGGAGATCAAATTGGGCTGAATGTGGAACCTGAACTAGAATGAGTTTGACACCCCTGGTTAAGCCAGGGGTGTCAAACTCATCGTCTGATCTATATCTCCACAAATATGAGTAATACAACACACACATACACACAAACACTCGCTCACACCCTCAGGCATACGTGCATGCACACATAAACAGTGACCAGCACTCTCCACATGTAGAAATGCAAGTGGACATACATGCTGCTCCCACATATTTCCCTCCACCTGTGCTTCCATACATTCACATCAGAATAATATGCTTTTAGAGCAGCAGCGGTGAAATGAGTGCCTTACTGTTCCTCACTCTTTCTTGGAGACTAAAGGCCACCAGGGAACTCAGTGTGGTTAAATGGCTGCTAGTAACAACTGCCACCCTGTCAGCATTCAAACCTTTGGGACCTCATTATTTATAATAACACCGCATTGTAAATATTATGAGGTCCAAATAGGGGACTCAGTTCTTGTTTAGCTTCTCCACCCTGGTGTTGAAAATTCCGTTGAATAAAACGAAGCAGCATCAGTTTTCCACCATTATCAGGAGTGACTTCAATTCATGTAGGAGTTCTGCTTAAAGAAGACCGCAAATGGAGCTACAGGAGGTCCTCGACTTACGTTACCTTAGTTCTGTTCCTACGGATCGATGCAAGCCAGAACTCTGGCGAAAATGTAAACAAAGCCGTTCGTGCATCATGATATCGACCAGTTCTTCATAAAGTCATGAATACCATGACTTTCATGCATGTATGAATCATTTTACTAGAAGATAACAGAATATTGTAACGGACTGATATTGTTGTTGATGTTGAGGTTTCAGTGTTTATTGTTCAGTTCCAGATTTACCTGATGTCAGTGAACGTACCATGTTTAGTTAGCTCACCTCTGATTGGCTGAGAGTCAGCAGTAGAGAGAGCTGGGAACGGTGGCTAATTCTGGAGCTAAGTTATGAGGTTTTTCTAGTTATTCTGGTGTTGGCTACGGTCCACAGTAGCCTGTGTGAAGGTTCAATAAACCAGCAGAGAACCAGATAAAGTCTCACTCATTCATCACAGAGGGTCACTACAATATGTTGACCTGTTTTTACAACTTGACCCATGTTGGTCGGTGTTTCTTCCTGTTCCCAGCGTTTTATTCTATCTAATTTCACTTCCATGGAGACGGCTTTCCTTTTCTTCCAAGCATCAGAAGAGTCTGACTTACGCTGAGAGCCATAATGAAGGACAAAAAGTTAATGAATGTAACACAATCCAAGGTGGAGTACAACCGGAGAATAGAAACAAAGCCGTCTGGTAGCGCGGCATGACAACGTATTCGTCCGCTCCGCTCGTCAACTAGTTCTACGTAACCAGTTCTGACGTAACGACGAAACGCTGTAGGTTGATGGCGTTGTAAACCGAGGACCCCCTGGGTTAAAGATGTTTTTATTTTGCAATGGAATTTTGCAGTGTAGTCTTCTTATTTCTGTGGACGATGGGCAAAACATAAATGGCCTTGCTAGCTCCATGCTACAGAGAGAAGTCACAGTCTGTGCAGTGAGAAAGGAGAAGAGTGGGAATGTATAATTCACACCAGTCCAACAGCAGTGACCATAAAGGTACTCCTCTTTACGCTGCTTATTTCTGTCTGCCTCTCGAATGCTGTACTTCACATTTAGAATTACTTAAAATGCCAAATACAATAAAAATACAGGAACCTGTCTCCGTTCCACGCTACCCAGCGACACACATGGTACAAGGAAAGTCGACCTCACATACTGTATGAAGTTTCACGTCGGCGAACTGCGCCATAAATTTCACCGACCGCTTTTCTCTTCATCCTGAAACAGTGTTTTGACTATGCAAAACAATGGGTGAAATTCAAGCACCACATAAGTCACATAAAACCAAAGAGCTGGTTTCTCCGCATTGCTGTTCTCTCTGTTTTGGTTCCAAGTCTGACCAGAGTTCTGGGTCTGATTTCAATCTCCAGATACTTTTGCAGTGGCCAGGGCTTTCAGTGTCAGAGGGGGGAAAAGAAAAGCTAAATACTGTACAAAAAAACATTGCAAGACGTAATCAGATATGCCATATGACATTTTCTTCCCCCGAACTCAACGTGCACTCGCTCTCACACACACACACACACTTGCACACACACACATACCAGCAGACACTTGCACAAAGACAGAAAAGCACTCACATGTACGGACGCAGACACAAAGTACGCTCCAGTAGTCTCGCATAAAGTGCACGCAGACATGCATCTGCACAATAACACACAACTGCATTCACTGTCCGCCTGCCGACCAGAAAGTCGGAGCCCTTTTCCGCAGACAATCCTTCACTGTTTCCTCCAGTCTCCTAATTGGCTTTACCCAGACCCAGCCCACAGACTTGAGTCAGAAACAATTAAAAACTCTATTTATATTCCTGCAGCGAGCACATGGGCTCCCACAGCGGGTGACTGCACACATCAGCCCTCATCATCTGTGTGTGATTTTAAACTTCAGGCTGTTTTCCGTATTTATTTGAACGTGGCCAGACTTGAAAAGGTTCGCGGACCGAACGGCGAACAGCTCTTTTTGATCACGCGGGTAATCTGCAGCTGCCTTTTAAATAAATATCTGATTCAGAAAATATTAGCTTTCTGAGCGGCCTGTTTATTGTTTGAGTTTTCCGAGGCTTAAATTGAGTAAGAAAACACTTTCGCTTCTTACGCCGCCATCAGTGATTCGAAAGGCTGGGATTTCAAAAGAGGTAATAACCACGTTTCACAAATAAACAACCTCCATCCTCCATCCCACTGAATTGGCTCAGCCTTCCAAAGCACTGCTGCTTTTCAGACAGGTAATTACCTTTTGCCCTAACAGCCAATTTTAGAACATACCACAAATGTATAAAGGATAACATACTGAGGAAAGGGGGGAAAAAAACATGTGAACTGGCAAATCTCTTCTACCCATGTAACCAAACCCATGATACGGTCGTAGATTTTTATCAGCACCCATTTGGTTTTTATTTGTACTGCAGGCGACGGTTGCCTGGATTAATGACAGGAGGGTATCTAAAATAAGACGTGGAATCAGTTGAATCGGAGATTTAAGATTAAGCTGTCAACATTACAGCGGGGATAGCGATCGGAGTCTGCTGGACTTTCTTGATCCGGCGTTGTCGCTTAATGCACGGGGCGGATTGAGGAAGTGATATCTGATCATAATGCGTGTCAAAACACATTCTCATCAGCAAGGTTGCATTAGAAGAGGACACTCACTTGATGACTCTGTGTATGTTGAATTACTCTTTGCATTCGTAGGGCTCTGACGTTCCCAGCTGCCGTTTTTCTTGGGATGCAACCCAACTGACAATACTCTTACACTCATTTTTTTGTTTTTTCCCAACAGGCGTAGAACCATATGGAGAGTGCAGACAAGTGGAAGCACAATCGAGTACGGAAAGAAGTCCACATGGAGATAAAATAAGGTTGGTGTGTGTGTCTGTGCGTGTCTGTAATGTATGAGGTGTTTGTGGAGATGAGCCTTGCGTGCCAGAGGCCACAGCAGGTGCAGCACATCTCTGGAACATCTCTGGAGTGCCGTGTCCTAGTATGTGCTGGGCGGGTGGCTGGGTGGGAGGCATCCTTCCCCCTCATCATCTCAGCTTTCTCCACCTCTCCGAGCTGTCGATATAAATAAAAACAGACAACTCACCGCAGAGCAGCAGGAGTCCTCTGTAGAAGAGGAGACAAGTTTTCTGGGCGAGGGGCAGCAAAGGGCCGGACAGGCTGTGGTTTGACATTATCCAAGGACACTCGAACCCGGCAGACGAGCAGATATTTTAAAAGTTGTTTAGATTCTGTGTTGGTGTGGGAGAGAATACTGTGACTGTGAATGAGTAGTTATCTCTTAGTTTCATGTTGATCTTCAGAGGGATTGTAGTTGTAGTGAAACCAACGCTGTCTGTTGCATTTCACTTGGATTCTTCTCTCCTTGTATTATCTGTGGGTCACTCTTTTCCAAAAGCCTCGTATAGGAAACACTGACAAAAACTCTGAGCAGCAACCTGGCAAGTTGTGATCGACATTCGTATTGTACAATAAGGCAGGCCTGCTTGGTTTTTTAGGTGAATTAGCAAATTTTTATGACAGTACTCGCCTCTGGGCTTAGCAGCCACACATGGTGTTTGATATCCAATTATCAAAATTATTTTTGTCTGCCCTAGTCAAAGTCTTATCAACAGTCAACAGAAAATAATAAATAAGTTTATTTATAAAGCACTTTCAAAGTGCTGTACGTAGAGATAAAAACAATAAAAACATCAGAAGTCCACAAACATATCCAACCATACTGAAACAATAAAGAGGACATCAGTAGAATGACAGCTTAGCACTAAATCAGTGGGGTTCAGATGCCTGCCTGATTTCAACAGCTAGACCAGAGGTGTCCAACATGTGGCCTGCGGGCCAAAAGCGGCCCTCCAGAGGGTCCAATCCGGTCCTCTAAGTGTAAAGATTCCAGACAACATCTGCTGTCCCTGACAACATCCTTGTATTTTAAAGTGGATCAGAGTCTTTCTCCCAGGATATCGTCTTTTGTTCTCCTGCATTTTACCCGCTCAGTGTGAAATTTGAAGAGATATGTTTGTGTCAGTTTGATAGACGAAAACACGTCAGCATTTTGGTCTGTTTGGAAACCAGCACAGTGACCATGACAAGAGAGCTGGACTCTGTTTACACATTATTAAACTTCTGGTGTCTCGTAGCTTTGTTACATGATGAATCAAGATACGGTTTATATCGAAATATTACAGAAACTACTACACCAACAACAGCTGGCTGAATAGACGTGCACTTTTTTTGTGTACTAAGAAATGAAACCTTTGAAGAAATGAAGACATCCCACTTTGCCTGTGGGAGTCCCGTTATGAACTGTTGGAGACTAGCAAAATCCCCTTCCTCCAGTCCTCTGGCCCACATATATCTCCCGCCATCTCCATTCCTTCTGTCCGCTGCTCTTCCACCCCCACGCCTTCTTTTCCCTCGTCTTCCTCCCACTAATGGCTTACACGTCTCCACTCAGCCTTTCCTGTCCTCTGTGAATCATGGGGCTGAAGCCAAGGGTGTACTTCAGGGGAAGGTGGGAACTCCGACGAACCGAGGGGGAACTCCAGATATTGGGTTACTGCGTTCTTAGCTCCAGATATGATGTAGTGAGTGCGAGCATGGGTGCATAGTGGGGCCTTTCAGTGTCCCACATGTTCATCGCACGGGTGAGGTTGATGTGGAAATATGGGATGAATCTGTGGTGTGAAGGGAGAGGGTGATGCTGGAGGGAGACTCGAGTTCTGATGCCATATATCTCACACACTGGGATGCACATATAAAAGTACATGTGTATACGCAACCTTTGGATTCACTCGCACCCCATTTTCTACAATATGAGTCGGTTTTACCAAAGCTGAAGAATCCATCATTATCTACAGACTAGAACATATTCAAAAGCTCTGAATACTAATTATTTCAGCTGTATATACCCTCTGTAGATGGCTAATTCAGAAAGGAAATGTTATTTCTTGATTACATAGAGAAAACACAGCATCCGTAACATGAAATTAATTCTGACACCTGATTCACTGCATTGTAAGTAACTTCTGTTGATATTTTTCTGCTTTAGTTGTGTCTGCAGCGGCTGTCTGTGGTCATCTGGGATGCCAGAATTTTGCTGGCTTTGTTCCGTCTTCTGGCTTCGGCTCCCGTTCACGTCAAGCCCCGAAGCTCAGATGCGGCGGTAGATTTGTTGGGCGGCTGTAAAATACTATTACGGTGGAGCGAGGACAGCGCTGAAAGCATAGCATAGCAGTAGTTCATCGACTAACATCTTAACTCCCCTTTTTCATCCCTGTAAATCAGGCTAGTCAGGGGCTTAAGTGCCTGACACAGCCGAGGGACACACCGTTCAGAAGCTGCTGAAGAGGTGGGGAGGGGATGACTGAGCGAGTTCAGAACACAGAGTTGTTCCATTGCACAAAATATCCGCCCTGAGCTCGCTCTGAGGTGCAGCGCAATGTGAAAACTCTCTGGTTTTCCAATGGAACACTGCAGTAATTTAACATCATCAACAGTATGGCAGCATCCCATAACTTTTGAGCCAGCAGCACAACTGATTGAATATAAACTACACTTCTTTTCATCTCAGTGTTTGGAGTAGAAATGTGAATATACTGAGGCATTATATTACAAACTTAAAAATTATATTACTAGAAGTAGTTTTTAAAAGGCCATTCGCATTTGGGTCAAGCCATATTTTCTAATAGTTTAAAATAATATTTAGTTTTTTGCTCCTTTTCAGAAGTAGTGTGTGTGCAGTACAATCACATTGGTAATTGTAAGACATAAAAATGTGGCACCCATGTGATACTGAGCTAGTAGTCGGGTCTAAGCCTGCTATTTCTGCTATCTTTCCCTTCCACTGTCTGTTTGCAACCGTTTTAAAAATTCCCTTCACTACAGGAAACAACAACAGCACTTTCCCAAAAGCACCTACACGCTGAAAATAGCACATTTTGCTCAAGATTTTGATTGTTTAATGTGGTTCGTTCAATGAAATATCCATTTTAATCGGACTTCTTGCCTCCCTGTCTGCAAACATTCCACTGAAACACCTCCCCTGTCACTACTTTGCAGGGGCACCATCCCTGCATCCTGGGCTTGGCATTGCCCAAGATGATTGTGATTTATTTAAAGATATGCAAACAAGCCAGATAGTTTTTTCCACTACAGGGGGTCCTTGACTTGCATCGGAGTTCCCTTCCTACGGTGTGACATACGTCGATTTTCACCGTAAGTTGGAACTCCGGTGAAAATGTAAACAAAGCCATTATGCGCATCGCGATATCGATCAGTTTACATATTTGTACAACTACAGTAACAACAAACAGTCATTAGCTCACACTGGAACACAACTTGGTAGGAAAATAAGTTTGACTTACGTTTGGGAGCCATAATGAAGTTAGCGAATGTAGCGTAATCCAATGTGGCGGCCAATGTAAACAAAGCCGTCTTGTAGCGCCGCGTGATGACTGTACATACAGTATTCATCCGCTCTACTCACCAACTAGTTCCACTGAACCAGTTCTGATGTAATGACGAAATGCCGTAAGTCGAGGACGACGTAAACCGAGGACCTCCTGTATAGCAAAAATGATACTGAGGTGAAGCTTGACTATTCTCCATTGACACAGTCCTGTGTAGACAGGTGTGACTCTATGAGACTACTGAGCTACAGAGTGTTAGCTCGTTCAAATCAAGCTAACTGTGTGTGAAGCGAAGCCTAGCTTGTAATTTTGTTCATAAATATCATAACAATTAGCTTTTTGCACTCCAAAAGACAGAAAAATGATTAGAGCTACTGCTGTCTTATGTCAGTTATTGTTTTAATCAGTTAATCAGTCCATGAAATGTGAGTAACAGGAGTGAAAGTGATGTTTTAAAGCCACGAAAGAGGCAGTGATATAAGACAAGTTTCATTACCAAAGACGATGCCAGTTAATAAATGTTAATGTGAGCACACATATTAGTAATGTGCTTGAATAGCTACATATATGTGATGATGGAGGTAAACAGTGTTTGAGTCACTACTTTGCGTGTAGTTCACCTGCTTAAGGAACATACTGTACTAGTATTGAGTAATAGTATTACTGAGTGTTGTGAAGGTTGCCTTTATCACAATAAACTTTCTAGTTTTTGCAGGTTTTGTTTTATCCTAAGTTCTGTAAGTCTGTTATTTAATTAACATTTATATTTTTCAACCTTTCCCAGCAAATCGTTTTGTATATAATTTAAAATAACTTCATTACATGCTGTGTTTAAATATGAAAGCCTCTGGATATGTGAGGAGTCAGCCAAAGGTTCTATCAGTAAAACAACACAAACTTTATAATTATTACACTATTCCTCTATCAGACACCAGCCCACTCCCTGAAATGATAATCCATCTGTTTCCGCTGTTGAAATAAGGTTTTAAGCAAAGGCCTTTTGGCAGATCTGCAGCTCATATTAATAATCAACAGAGGAGTAGTGTGTATTTTAAGGTAAAAGCCAAAATAATTTCTTTAAAGTCATCGTTAATGTGCTTCAAGCAGTCAGAGTTACACAGACATCAGTCAGCTAAAGTTGTAGACCTCGATCCAAACTTTTCATCTGTGTTAAGGTATTTAAATTCTTTCATTCAGACAGCGAGAGAACAAAATAATCGCCTTTGTAGTGTGAATAAGGTTGTTGGGTTAACTGCCAAATGCAGATCCATCAGTTAGTTTTAGAGTCTCTTCTCAGGTAAGTTTGTGTTGTAAGCTAGTCGCTGTGTCTTTGTTTTCTTTTTAGATAGCATTAGCAGTTAGCAGTTGTTACTTGCATCCTAGATGAAGTCTGCTTGTGTAGTCTCTGTCTGTGGTGAGCTTGGCTGAAGTAGTGAAGTATTTTAGCAATTAGCGGTTAGCATGTAGCACTAGCAAGTTTGGTGAGCTGGCTTGTGTAGTTTCTTTGTCAGTCGTAAGTTTGCATTGGACATTGTAGTAGTCTTGCAGCTAGCATTAGCGTTTAGAGTTAGCACTAGCAGGTTTGGAGAGTCTATATGTATACCGTATACTGAAGAAGGAAACAGAGCTGCTGCACATCAGCTTGGCATCAATGAATCCACAGTGAGATGTTGGAGTGGGCAGCGGAACAGCTTGTTTTATACTTGCGGCATCTGCAAAGTCGTGCAGTCAAATTGCGTCATTTTAGCAGCCACGCCCCCACACGGCCCTTCTCAAGTAGAATGTGCACGAACTGCCGCGTTAAAGGCACTGTTCGGATAAAAGCATTTATTTAGTTAAAAGTTTAAAAAAATCTTTGCGTAAATATCTCATGTTACAACGTGGACACCTGCGGCTTAGAGACAAGTCCGGCGTATATGTGTACAAAATTTTTCTTCTTTTTGAATTTAGTGGGTGTGGCATATATTCATATTCATCTTATATTCTGCGCTCAATAGTCTGGAAATTACGGTAGTTTCTTTGACAGTTCTAGCAGTTGGCACTAGATATTCAGCATCTCGCTCTAGCTAACTGGTAGCATCAGCACTGGTCAGCATCTCCTTGAAGGGAGGTTTCCACCTGATGACCCCAGAGATGTGTTAGGAATCACTGGTATGTATAGTGGTAGGTTCCGGGATCCTAGGTCCTTCATTGACTGTGCATCTTTCTTGTTTGGAGCACAAGTGTCTTGTGTTTAAATTAACTACAGTTTGTCTTTTCCTTTTTAATAAAATGGAAAACACTATACTGACCCAGCATTTAGCAACTGCATTCGTTGCACTTTTTTGAATACTGGAGGCTAAAATCCACGCAGAAGGCTGATTAGTTTCACACTTCAGGCTTTCCTCACCTAGATCATGTTCTTACATGCTATCCTCATACATGTACTAAGATCCATCCTGCAGCTAACATGCTCTTTTTAATTTGGCTTCCTGCCATGCAGAATTCCACTCCGGTTTGCTTCTGACTCCTCTACCAACGTCGTATGTTTTCCTGCTTAGAATTAATCAAACTCACTGCGTTCGACTTCAGATGGACAGAAAGCGTCTGAAGTGCCAAAATCTCTGTAACGCCAAGTCCTTAATGAGCCCAGAGTTGCCGTTTTCACCTGACTCCCCACTATTTATTACCTGTGCAACATATGAAATAGCTTGATGGCAGGGGGGAGCCGCGGTCTTTTCATCAGTGAGGTACGATGGGTTGCATCACCCGATTGTGCCCCGGAGCCACGGTAAACCTCCAACACTCTGTAAAGACGGTAGATTCTGTTAGAGAACAGGCTCTAACGGTGTGAGCAGTGGCTGTCGTTACATAATACAGAGAACCCTTATTTTTACCATACAGGGACACTTATGTACTCTGCACATGCAATGCTGTTTCACACAAAAATGTATTAGTTTAAACAAAGAGACTGCAAAATAATGAGACATTTCACCTCACAGGACTCGTTTGCATATAAAAAAAGATGGAGATGGCATAAAAGTAGAAATCTGGGTTCAATTCCAATGTTGGACTATATTTTATGACATTTCTATGTGTTTACTTTTGTTTTCCTTGCTGTTTTCAGTCTTTTTCACTCATTTTTTTCACTCAAAAATGCCTGGTTCAACACCAGAACAACTCAGTTTTAGGAAAAGATGGTTTTACTTAAGATACACTCGTGCAAATGCTCAATATGTATGCTATACTGCAGTCCCTAAATTGTTAAAAAATGTTAGCATCTCACAATTTTACAACGGTCTTTGGGAAAATTCTATATTTTGTGCTGCAGTATTTCAGGCTTCACTGTCAGCAGCTTCTATGCAGCAAATTACTTTTACAGGATCCTTTTTAGAGGCCAAAACCACCCTAAAACATTCTCAATACTGTGCAAAATGCACATATTACAGTTGCTCCTGTACTCTGCACATACAATGCTGTAGCAGCTACTTTGGTCCACAGTGCTAAAATGTATTAGTTTAACCATAGAGGCTGTAAAATTATGAGATATTTCACTTCACAGGACTCGTTTGGATTTTAAAAAAGATGGAGATGGCATAGAACTAGAAATCTGGGGTTCGATTCCAGTGTTGGACTCTATTTTATGACTTTAGTTTGTGATTCTTTTGTTCAGACATTATGCGAATGGATAGATGTTTTTACGTTGCTTGACAGTTTCGTCAACACTCTCACCTTCCTCAGAAACGTCTCACTGACAGCGTGACGTGTCAGCCGGCAGATTTTGACAGCAGGTATTTGTGGAACACCCAGTAGAGTCTCCAGATGCGCCGGACCAACCACGCCCATGCCATAATGGCATGTCATGGTGAGCCCAACGGACCGACCATCCCACCAGGCATGCCGCATCCCCCACCGTCCTATTTCCTCTGGAGTATGGTGTCCCAGGTGTGGGAGAGCATGAAGCCTCCCTCATCCCTGTTCATGGCTCTCTCCGCCCGCCTCCTGATCTCCATCGCCTCCTTAATCCAGCGTTTCAGTTTGTTTTCTTCCGTTCCGATGATTCTTGCCCCGTCCCAGTCCATAACACGGTTGTTCCTTTTGCAGTGTTCTGATATTGCAGATTTGAGATTTTCCTGTAGTGCCTTTTCTTTCTGTGATCTTGTGAGTCGTGTTGGTGTTTCCTTTTCGCATTCTCCCCGTCTCCCCAATGTATGTGTTCTTGCAAGAGTTGCATGGTATTTCGTAGATGACATTGCACTTATTGTTCTGCTCGATATTGTCTTTTGGGTGCACTAGAAGTTGTCTAAGTTTTATGTGTGGTTTTACGGCGGTGCCTATGTTGTGTTTTTTCATGGTTCGTTGGATGGGTTCTGTGATCCCCCAGATATACGGTAATGTTACTATGGTTTTATTGTTGTCGTGTGTGTCTCGTGCCTGTTTGGTTTTTTGTTTTTTCTTTGCTTTCTGTTTGTTTTTTACCTGTTGGATTCCTTTATTGATGGCCCACCTGGGGTACTGGCAGCCTGTGAGTGCTTGTTGAATGTGTTGCTCCTCCTGTCATCTGTCCTGTTCTTCTGTGATGATGGTGGTCTGTTCATATAATGTTCTGACTACTGAGAGTTTGTGTGTTGTTGGATGTTCTGAAGTCCAAAGCAGGTATTGGTCTGTGTGGGTGGGTTTTCTGTAAACTGTGATTGTTACGCTGCCGTCGTCCTTGTGGTGGATGTTTATGTCCAGAAATGCCAGTGTTTTATTGTGCTCCTCCTCATGTGTAAATCTGATGTTCCCTGTGGTGTCGATGGTGTTGAGGTGGTCTGTAAGGGGTTGTGTGTATCCAGTTTTAACTTTTTCCAATATGTCGTCCACGTATCGTTTCCAGAGGGTGGGTTTGAGAGGTGGTGGTGCTGTGGTTATGGCTCTTTGTTCCAGGTCCTCCATAAAAAAGCTGCTCATTATGGCGGAGAGAGGGTCTCCCATGGCGAATCCCTCTTTTTGACTGCAGATGATGTTGTTGAATTGGAAATAAGTGGACTTGGCAGTGAACTGTAATAAGTTGTAAATGTCATGAACTGTGAGGTTTGTGCGTTTGTGGAGTGTTTTGTCCTTGTGTAGACGTTCCCGGACTATGTGCAGGGTGACGTCTTCTGGGGTTTTGGTCTCTCAAATCTGCAATATCAGACCACTGCAAAAAGAACAATCATGTTATGGACTGGGACGGGGCAAGAATCATCGGAACGGAGGAAAACAAACTGAAACGCTGGATTAAGGAGGCGATGGAGATCAGGAGGCAGGCGGAGAGAGCCATGAACAGGGATGAGGGAGGCTTCATGCTCTCCCACACCTGGGACACCATACTCCAGAGGAAATAGGACGGCGGGGGATGCGGCATGCCTGGTGGGATGGTCGGGTCCGTTGGGCTCACCACGACATGCCATTATGGTGTGGGCGTGGTTGGTCCGGCGCATCTGGAGACTCTACTGGGTGTTCCACAAATGCCGGCTGTCAAAACCTGCCGGCTGACATGTCACGCTGTCAGTGAGACGTTTCTGAGGAAGGTGAGAGTGTTGACGAAACTGTCAAGCAACGTAAAAACATCTATCCATTCACCTAATGTCTGAACAAAAGAATCAGAAACTAAAGTATCAACAAAAAGACATGATGAACGTTTTTGAGCTTCTACTTTATGACATTTCGGTGTGTTTACTTTTGTTTTCCTTGCTGTTTTCAGTCTTTTTCACTCATTTTTCCACTCACTCATTTTGTTTAAGCTACAAAAATGTCCTCGTTAAGTGTCAGCACCACCAAACTCTTGTTGCCAGTTAATCAAATCTGATTCATTCATCCTACAGTATTGAAATACTGATTGAAAGATTGATATTTTTGAGCATTTAGGTAAACATAAATGGTCTTTGATGCACAACATATAACACAGCTGTTCAGAGAAAATCTAATCTTCATCCCTTTTATATTTTTTCCTCATATTTTATTTAGTTTCCAGTACTCCCTTATGAAAAGCAGTGAAAACTGAAAAGGAGAAACCCAGGATAGACGTCCGGTGGAGGCACTCTAGCAGCTTGTGCAGCTCAAAACTTTACAAACAACATTTAAAGACATCATCAGACTGAAACCAAAAGCTTTTCCAGTTACTTTGGAGGCCATAAAACGGATAATGCTAATGAATTGTGTTCTCCAACTTTACTTTCTTTTGCAAAGGCATGCTGCACCTTTATGAGGCAAAGGCTCCCTTTCTCCCCTTCATTTCCCAGATTAACTGGCCGGCATATTAAAGTCTTGGCTGGATGTCAGTGACTCAGTAAAATAAATGAAATCAACTAAATTGAGCTGGATTTGCAACATCTGTCCTCTACAAAACGACCAAATAAAAAGTCTGGAGTAAATTTTTGCATTTCTACAAATTGTTCGGGGCACTCTTTGAGATTAAATGTTAGTGTCTTGGAAATGCATGCAGAGAACTTGAATCCATTTACATTTTAGGCAGCTAATACCTTCGGAGAGAGCGACCTACAGTAAGAGCAACAGAAGTTTGATAGTGGAATGCTTTTTTGACAGTAGGACAGAAAATACACAGCTGAATCCTTTAGAACAGAGGCGTCAAACTCATCTTAGTTCAGGTTCCACATTCAGCCCAGTTGGATCTCAAGTGAGTCGGACCAGGAAAATCACAGCATAATAACCTATAAATAACGATGACTCCATATGTTACCTTTGTTTTAGTGCAAAAAAGTACGTTCTGACAATGTTCAAACTAAAGCTTGTTAAAAAAAATAAGTTCAGTTTCATCAACATTCAGCCTCAGTTTATCATTTCCACATCACAACTTCCAGATAAACAGAGTGTCTACAAAGGAACACAACATTTAGTCATCTGGAACTGAATAATATAGTATTTTACTTTAAAAAAGAAAAAAACCCCAACAAAAACAAGACAAAATATTACGAAAATAAGACACAACACAACAAAAGAACAATGAACAATCTAGTATTTTACTTTATGATCAAAACAACGTATCATGGTCTAGAAATTATTTTAAATTTATAGTTTTACTAATTTACAACCTGCAGTTAATGTCTTCTCTGGAATTTTTACACTTTGAGGGCCTGATTGGACCCTCTGGAGGACCACTTTTGGCCCGCATGTTGGACACCCCTGGTTTAGAACAAATGTTATCCTTGGTGCATCAACAGACCTTTGAGGGACTTAATGAATCATCCCGGCTCAGGTTTTGGGATTCCCCTTCAGCCACCATGGCCTCCATGGGTTTTATTGTGAAGAATGGGCAGCATGTGAAGCCCTGATGTTTCCCGGTTAAATAGACAGATGTGTTGCTGCACTAAATGAGGTGTTGAAAGAAGAAACCCTTCATGTCGCTGTCTCCCCTACCTTTCACCGCTGACATGCTAGAGTCTTCTTCATTTACCTCCAGCCCCTATTGCATCGGCCCATCTTTGAGTTCTGCTCCACCTTAAATATATTTTCACTTTTGCTATTTTTGCCCGTCCATATTTGGATCTACTTTTATGGCAGAAACGCTAATTTGACGTAATTGAAATGATCCAGAAATTTACTAATGTTTGCTAATGACTATTCAGAGTTTTATTACTCCTTGAGTCTATAAAATACATGTTTTTGACACCTGGAAAGCTGTAAATGCCTGGAATAAACACCTCATTCAATGTGAAGTTGCTGAGGAAAAGCATTAAACAGAGGTATATTGTTATAGAAACAGGATATGGAAATGTAAATGACACTTTGTAGGCAGACAAGCTCATTTTCCACAAGTTTCCCTGCTGTCTCCATTTTTAAGTGTTAAATATCTTTGCATTTCTTTTGCATATTTTGTCTCGGGACACCTTTTTTCTAGCCACAAATTGGCATTTATTCCACTGTAGTCCTTAGAATTGACATATTAACTAAAATAAATCTAATGTTGAACATAGATGTGAAGATTTACCAGGTACAGATACTGTTTTCCTGAAAAAAACGTGTCCGATATGCTTACAACCAGCTTTATCTCATCAACCCTCTCTTTACCGGCCAAAAGTGTACTTAAGACCTTCGAGCCCGAACACAGGGAGGAGGATAAATGTTCCCTATGTTCTGGCCTGAGTGTGAATACTGTTTGATTGGAACAAGGTGGCATGCACTGGATTTAACCCCTGAAAGGCATGTCTGCCCAAATTCTCTCCTAATTTGACTAATCAGAGTCTGGCCTGTCACAACGGCCTCCGAAAAGCCAGAGCAGCCTGAGAAATATGTGCCTCGAACGGCCTAATGACATTTTACACGTAATAAACTTACTCTCGGACACCGTTTACCACCACAGGGAGCCGGTCGGAGAATTTGACACGACTTTTACAAGGCCCAGGGTGGCTGGCTTTCTCTAAACTGCTTTCGCCCGGGGTAAAAATTATTGTAAAGTTGGTGATTAAACTGAATTGTCAATACAGGGTGAAAGGCTGTGCAGTATGCAGTTTAATTGAGAAAGTATGGCTCCACATATCTAAGATAAATGATAATTTAGCAATTTTATCTCTCATTGCATCTGGAAATTGGTGGAGAGACGCAGCAATTCCATATAATTGAATGTGATTCTTGAGGTTCCTGCATGATTTTATTGGATTTTATATCTGTATTGTACTTTATATCTGTCTATTGGGTGATAAAATATGCACCTTTTTGCTAAATTCAAAGGGATTAGGTGAATAATGTTGCTTATTAGCGCCACGTTAGAGGCCGGAGTCTCATAATACAGGTGTACAGAATTTAGCCTGTTGCGGCATTAGCTGTAATAATGATGGCAACAACCGTAATCAGGACCTTAATGACAAACAGCGTGAAAACTGCAGATGGAGGAGGAGAGAAAGAGTGGAAGTGACAGAGGGAAAGAAACGAGTGCACGGGAAAATTGACCCCCCAAAAAGCTGCCATTGTAGATGATGGATTCCTCCCTAATCGAAACAGTTTGCCCAGTCGCCCAGCTGGGCTTCATGTGCTTTTGATTACTCTCCGCCATTTAGTTCCACAAAATTACATGCTGCCTAATGGCCTTTTAATGGTTATAGGTTTCTCTGCTCTTTAATGAGCCTGCACCAGTTGGTTGCTAATGCCCTATGGAAATTTGGCAAGCGTCCAGCGTGGTTAAGTATATTTCCCTCCAGTTTACAACTTTGTTGTGTGAAATCACAAACAAGGAGGCTGGTGTGAGATGTGGAAATGTGGCTCCTGCTTCTCCGTGTTTTGTTTTACCGTGGAGCAGCTCCATAATTGTGCTATTAGGCGTTTGATTGTTTGCACTCTTGTGCTGCCTTGTAATTTTTCTGAGGTGATAATGTGGCAACTATTCTGTCTTTTGCACACATTTGCAACACACACATGTTCACTTAGCTCACAATGCACGGCATGCTGGGGTAATGCAGTGGTAAACAACACGCTAAGACACACAGGAATGTATACACGGCTAAATACACGGCTGGATCCTTTGGAACAGGGGTGTCCAACATGAGGCCCGTGGGCCAAAAGCGGCCCTCCAGAGGGCCCAATCCGGCCCTCAAAGTGTAAAAATTCCAGAGAAGACATTAACTGCAGATTGGAAATCAGTAAAACTACAAATTAAAATAATTTCTAGACCATGACAAGTTGTTTTGATCATAAAGTAAAATACTAGATTGTTCATTGTTCTTTTGTCATTTTGTTTCTCATTTTTATATTTTGTCTTGTTTTTGTTGTTTTCTTGTCTGAGTTTTCTCGTTTGTCTCGATTTTTGACGTTTTGTTTCTCGTTTTGTCGTTTTGTGTTTCCTTTTTGTCTCGCTTGTGTTTTTTGTCTCATTTTTATCATTTTGTATTTTACTTTATTCATTGTTTTGTGCATCGTTATTGTCATTTTCTTTCACGCTTTTGTCATTTTTTGTCTTTTGTCAATTTTTTTGTGACTTTGTAACTTTTTTGTTTTGTTCCGTGTTGTTTGTGTCCTTTTTTGTCATTTTGTTTCTCGCTTTTGTCATTTGGGTCTCATTTTTGTAATATTTTGTGTTGTTTTTTTGACTAACTTTTGTCATTTATCTCTCATTTTTGTCGTTTTGTGTTTCCTTTTCATCTCGCTTGTGTATTCTGTGTACTTTTTTCGTCGTTTTGTTTCTCACTTTTGTCATTTTTAGTCTCGTTTTTGTAATATTTTGTTTTGTTTTTGTTGTTTTTTCTGTCTGACTTTTGAATGCCGAGCGTTTCTGGTGCCTCAGCTTTGTAGCCGGACGTCTAAACAGACGGCGGCTCTTGGGAATCACCGTGGGTCGAGTGGTCAAGGTGACAGAGTTCACTCCCAGAGCTGACCTTAATCATCGCCACGGCCGTTACTGATGCGTTTGTGTGATTCCATCTCAACAGCATGTCTGTTTTTGTGTCCTCATGTGTGCGTACGTGCATCTATGTGTGTGTTTGTGTCTTAATGGGGACGTTAGCAGCTGCTTTTTGATGAGTGCCTGTTTACTGGACCTAATTAAGCAGAAAACGGCCACACATATCCCCTGCTAAAGTAGGACCCCAAACAGATGGCCTGAGGACCCATGAGGCCGTCTGACACCTTGCCCGCCCTGGATGGCCACTCAGCAGCCACACACAACATGAACACACCAACACACACAGAAAGCAGGCCAGTCTGCAGTGTCCCTGTCAACACCATCCCACTTGAAACACAGTTATTATCATCATAACAAAAGTTCCATTTGGTAAAAAGTGCTCGGCCAGGTCAGTAGAAACATGTAAATACAACCCCTGGCAACAAAGATGGAACCACCAGTCTTGGAGGATGTCCATTCAGTTGTTTAGTAGAAAAAAAGCAGATCACAGAAAACTAAAGTCATTTAAAACGGCAACTTTCTGGCTTTAAGAAACACTAAAAGACTGTGACTGACTGTGAAGAACCAACATCTTCTGCAACATTCCGTGATGATTTACCTTCTTTAAGACGTTTGATAATCCTCTCCTTTGGACTCATGATTCATGTCCATCCATTTGGTGCAGCAGCTCTCCAAGGTGTGAGACTCCTTTTTACCTGCAGACTAATGAGCACATTTAATCTGAAATGTAAAGGGTAGTTCCATAATGTTTTCCTCAGAATTGAGTGATTCCATAATTTTCCCCTCTGCTTGATCTAAAAAAGCAATTGTTATTGACCAAAACAATTTTTTTTCTTGATTTCTTTTGGTGTTTCCTAAAGCCAGAAAGTTCTCGTTTTAAATGTCTTTAGTTTTGTCGCGTTTTTTTTCTTCAAAATTAAACAACTGAATGATCGTCCTTCAAGACTGCTGATTCCATTGTTTTTGCCAGGGGTTGTAGGTGGATGTGTTTTTACATTTTTCAGCTCGTCTCGTTGCTGCAAACGTGAGCACTGAGGGGCAGAACATATTGTTGCATATTTTCACTGAAAAGTTGTGCGACTAAACTTCACCTCTCGGGGTTATTTCCCTATGTTAAGCCCCTCTTCAGAACCTGACAGGTCTTGGGCAAAAACAAAACTGCCTGATCGCCCCGAGCAGAAACTCTGGGACACGTCTTCCGCTTTGTTATTCCTAATATTGCTTTACCTGTCTGGAGCCTGACAGAAGCTCACCTGAGGGAAAAGTGCAGGACTTCTGCCGACACTAAACGGATCACGGAAGCAGCTCGCTACACGCCTTGTTGATGAAGACATCACCGCATAGCTATGCAGAGGGAGAGATGAGTCCCCGGACCGCAGGCACTGTCATGTTTTAAGGAGTTTTAACAGTTACAAATGTGAGCAGGAGAGGCACTCGTAGTTAACCCTTCTGCTACTCAGTTGAGGACAACACAAGGAGCTTTAGTACTTCTATTCCTGCATGTACTGACCGACTACCACTGCTATTAGAGACACAAATATCACTCCTAACAAAACACAGGGGCTGCTAAAGTCAAATACACTCCACATCTGCTGGTTTGACCATCCTCAAAAGGGATGCATATGTGTTTTTAATATGTATGGCAGTTTAATTCGGTGTTAATAATTTTCTCCTTGAAATGTCCTCCAGAGGTTGCGCGTCATGACTTATTTGGACCGTCCTTGTTGCACTGCTTTTAAGGACGATGTGCTCCGGACCCCTGCTGTGACTGGGAACATACAGTATTTGTTAGTGCATGCATATGTGTGTCTGTGTGTGTTATAGGGAGGTAGAGTAGTACTCTAGAGGGCAGCAAGAGACCATGTAGGACGATGAGTGGTGGCTCCGTGGTGTTTCCAATGGGGTGGCCAAGGAGTGGTGGAGTGCTGTTGGCAGCCTATTTTAGCGTGTTTGCACATGGCACACACTTTTATTTTTTATTGCATCTCAGCTTTTCTACCAACTATGGGTATCTCAGTGCAAAGGCAGAGGTAAAAACAGCTTGCGGAGCAAACACCTGTAGTTGAGGGAGGCTGAAGCTAATGATATGGGGTGTTCAGTCATATTCTCCCTGCTTAGATACACTTGTGAGCGTGTATAGATTGAAAAAAGGCTCAGTCACAAGTTTACTCTGTGTTAAGATGGAAACAAATGACAGACAGATTGCCATCGTTGGCTAAAATCTGGAATTTTTATGACTACTAGACATTACTGTGGTCAACAAAGCTGAGACTAAAACAGCAACGTGTCTGGTGATCAGTCCATACATCATGTGTGATAAATAAGCCAGCATTCCATGTTAGTCCATGAAAATCACCTTCATATGGTTTTACAGCATGTCGATAATAAGAGCTGAACTCTATTACGGGATTGTCCGCTGTCATCACAGTCCCAGAGTAGACCGAGGAGGGCGAGAAACCCGACTCTGCTGTTTGTGAGTCCAGGGACGAACAAGCAGGATTAGTCCAGGAATGATAAGGCCGCAGAACACTGTGAACCCGCACCAACAGTCTTTGAGTCTGTATCCCCTGCCGACAACATGCTATGTTTTAACATTATGTTCCCACACTGTGCGTATGCCATAAATCACCGTATCAAAGAGGCATGGAATGGCATTGGGTGGTGCGAAGCCTTCTGTCAGATGCTCGGTACGTTGAGGAGACAGATGAAGCTAATGGCACACGGCCACATGCTTGTTTTACGGGAATATTGGCTGTTGGAAGTGCCACTGGACAGCAGAATTTTTAAGAAAGCATATTTTTAACATCTGTTTAATTACTTTTCATGGCGAGAGCTGGGATGTCCCAGCTTGCACATGAGAAATTGCGCTATAAACTGCATTGTAAATAAACAACTGCAGGGGGTCCTCAACTTACACCAGAGTTCCGTTCCTACAGACTGATCTAAGTTGATTTTTGCCGTAAGTCGGAGCTGTGGTGAAACTGTAAACAAAGCCGTTACGTGCATCACGATATCGATCAGCTCTTCATAAAAATCATGAATACCAACGACTTTCATGCATGTATGAATCATTTTACAAGAAGATAACAGAATATGCTGGGCTGTTTTTACAACTTGATCTAAATATGCCGATGTTCGTCCTGTTCTGAGCGTTTTATTAAATCTAATTTCACTTCTATGGTGTGTTGCCCTTAATGCAGAATTATCGATGTACTTTTATTTTGAAAAAGCCTTTATTTTGAAGTTGTCTGTTTTCACTTCCTGGCCGCTATTTTGATGTGTAGCTTTACAAGGGTATGTGCTTTTCTGGATGCACGGCTCTCTACTTTGTAAACTCCACAGAGGCAACGTCATCAGTAATTAACTTATTGGTGGAGTTAAAAGAATTTATTTACAGGTATTTATGTTGTTTTATTCTGTTTTTGTTGCAGTTTTCACTCTGTTTGTAATGTGTATAAAGAGCCACAGTAAAGAAGTCAAGTTTGCTGTGACTCACGAGTTTAACTAGTTGGACAGCTGCAGCTTTTAGGTTGCAGTGAAGACAGCACACATGGAGACGGCTTTCCTTTTCTTCCAAGCATCAGAAGAGTCTGACTTATGCTTGGGAGTCATAATGAAGGACAAAAAGTTAGTGAATGTAGCACAATCCAAGGTGGCGTACAACCAGAGAATGGAAACAAATCCGTCTTATAGCGCCGTGTGACGACGTATTCATTTGCTCCGCTCGCCAACTAGTTCTATGTAACCAGTTCCGACGTAACGACCAAACGCCGTAGGTTGAGGACGTCATAAACCGAGGACCTCCTGTATTTATACGGTGAAATTCCAGCAGCCTTGGTCACCATAACGTTACAATAAAATCACAGTAAAACATTTTCTTCATTTACAGTAAAGAAATGTATTGATACTGTTGATTTTACAGTTTGGAAATGTGCTTCATTCCATATTTTAATGTACAACAAAAGTTTTAACCCTTAAAAGAAAAATTGTTTTAAATGAAAATTTACATGAAAATGTCATATAAAATAAAATTTGTGTGACCTATTATAAATATTACAGCATTTTTCCATTATCAGCACAAAAGTTAGTTTATTTAACATTTAACGTGTTTGTTTAGCATGACGTGAAACAACTGAAGTTATAGCTGCCATAAATATGAAAAAATATGTCCGTTATTAACACAAAAGTACATAAATTAAACTGGTACAAAATGTATTTTTTACATGAAATAAATGCCATGTAACTTGTTAGCAATATTATCAGCACAACAGTACCAACTGTGAAAGCTGGTATTCTTTTTGAGAAGTGAATGCAAAAATTACAGTATTGAATGTTTAAAAAAAACTGCAAGAGTAGGGAAATGTATTTTTTCTAGAGAAAAAAAGTCTGTTTTTTTCCCGATTAACTTATTTACGGTGATTCAGTGTTGTATAAACTGTATCAAACTGTTTTAGAGTTTACTGATTTTTACTGTCATGGTTTGACAGTTATTCACTGTAAAATTTACATTTTTTACAGTGTGGCAAAATACTGGACGTAAGCAATGAAAAACAATCCCTGATCTCATTTCTTATCAGTCATGTACATCCAGAGAGATTATTCCAAGTGCGCACCTGACTTTTCCCGATGTAAACGCCGCCACTGTTGCTCCAGCCCTCTCACAAGTGCAAAGATGCCCACATAACTGACTATATTTGGGAGAAAAATAGGTCAATGACGCGTGGAGAGACAACGGCCGGAGTTTGGCAAACGCTGTCGCCATAAACAGGGCGATCAGTGTGTAAATGTCACCGGTCTTGGGAGCTACACGGGGCTTTTAATTTGTTGGCTTTTATTACCTATCATAGAGACAAAATGCCTGTTGTGCGCTGCCAAATCCACTCTACATGCCCAATCGGCCCTTGACCTTTTATACTTGAGTTTACAGCATGGAAAGCCTAGCCACGCTGCCCGTACAGAGGCGGTATACAGTAGCTCATAACTTAGTGTATAATAAATGTGTGACCTGACAAAGGCCAATCTGGGGCCCCGTTAAACATCTCAATCTGAGGTTCACAGCCAAAATAAAATGTTATTTGGATAACAGCGTCAAAGCAAACAAGTTTGTGCTAATATCCTGATATTAAACGTCTTCTTTTACCCTCTCTGTGCACACACATACTGTACATTTGCACACTGACATACTGTATGTAGTTTAAATGAATGGAAAGGGTGAACTAATGCTGTGGAAATGGACACCGGCCCCGCTGAGAATTATCTATTACAGTCACACAAAGTCAAGCACACGCACAACCTTCATTTCATTTTACAGGCACAGATTGAGCAGAGTCAAGCAGAACAATGAAATTATGTCATGTATTTATTCACACACATGCACGTTAAGCATATGAATAAAAAGCAAATAAGACAGATTTAATTTCAGGAACATCAGTGCACAGCGGCAAATTTCTCGGATACACTTTAGATTACGTCGGGGCTCTCTTATTGAATAATAGATCTTAGCAACCCCAAACTCTGATTGTACTTTTTTTTCTCCTCTATTTGATTTGATAAGTTGCTAAATTTAGATTCCATGTAATCAAATCCTGCTAACCCTGTTACATACTTGCAGATGAGCCGAGGTTAGGCTTTCATCTGACGACTATCAAGTCAAGTCTCATGATGGCTGCCTTTGTGGCTTCACATAATTCTTTAGTTTTAGGCATTATGTGAGAGTTGACAACTTCTGAGTAGTGCTACGCCTTGAATGTCAGCAGGAAACCACTCTAGGTCTTTGCATGTGCAGTGCTGCTGATGACATGAAATCTCTTATATACCCTAGAATACAACAAGAACAAGAAATTGAAGACAACAAGGGTGGTCTAATCATTTTTTCCATGACTGTACATGTGTGCTGAAAGTGGACCTGTAGGGTGTTGAAAACGACACCTCATGTTTTAAGAGTGTATCCTTATTTAGCGTGATGCTTTCCGTGGCGGCTTTATGGGGCTGAATGCTGCCTGTCTGAATCACCCCTTTTAGTTAGAGAGGGGCCATTAACAGCTAATGCTATCCAGTGCTGAACTGTGGGGGGGTAATGAAACCTCGGGCTCACGACACTCATCTCCCCCACAGTTACAGCTGCAACACGGCTGCCAGGAGGAAATCAAGGCCGTGTGAAATATCAGCGTCTCGGTCTCTGCTCGCAGACAGCAGCGGGTTTAAACGTCGTGTACTTCTGGGAGAGTCGGTCCGGCCGGTATGCCGGGTGGTGGGTGCTTTCATGCCACGGAGGGCAGCTCTGAACCCATTTGTCTTCCAGCATATGGAGCCATAAGGCTGACATAGTGACAGCAGCGTCACAGCGGTCTAATAAAACTTTACAGAGCTCATATCTAAAGCAGGGAAGGAGAACAACGAGAATAGGAATTATGTAACATGAATCTTGAACTAACCATGCCTGGTCCTGCCTGGACCGGCTTTAACTGGACAGTTGATCGTCTGAAGGGAGTTTGGAAGTGATGCTGCTAGACTAAACAACACTCAGATATATACTTAGCTGGCTAATTCAGCATTTTGATTACGATGCACTGTACCTCATGACATCTCACTGCTAAGGCTGGTCAAATAACATCTTCCAGAACTAGCTGATGATGGGCACTTGAGCAAATTTTGGTCTGTTTTGGGCTTTTTACTGAAAAAAAACCCCCAAAACTTGTATATACTATAGCTATCAGATGCATTTTTTAGTTACAACCACAGGTTGAACTTAAGATGGTCTGGATGGAAAGGCAAATACTGTAGACATTATTATAAGGAATCAGTATGCAAATGAAGTAAAAATAACAGATAAACTGATTACAATTTTGGACATTGTTGAGAATATTGGTGGAATCTCTTTTACCCTCAGACTCCAAAAACCGCCAATGAGTTTCAAAGGCTTGTTATCTTTTAAAAATGGACAAAAAGATGCAATTCATCAGAAATGGAATCTGTTGAAACAGAATTAACTGTCAACGGTCCTGAAACTACTCATCTGTGGTGTCTTTCAGTTAGAAAATCCAACTAACTCTAAGCTTAAAACAATGGTCTCATTTAAAAATTTCCCCCAAAATATAACCTTTTCTCTAAAAAACAAAAACCATTCCGCTAACCGTTGCAACCATAAATCCATTAGTGACTCAGCTGCAACTAATTAACACTTGATGAAAACTCAAGCACTTTTTCGACTGAACTGCAGGCAGTGTTTTACACGAAGCAGATCAGAGACAAGCATAGAAGAAAACTGAAAATGTAAGTAGTAAAATATCTGCAGTATGCAGATCCACTATTACCCCCAGTATTGATTCTGTTGAAGATGTTGATTCAAAGTTTTTTCAACTTTTGTAAAACAATATTTTTAGTATTAAAATGTTGTTAAACATTTTATGGCACTGTAAATTGCAGCAGAGGATTAAATCGTATTGGTTTATGTTTAATTTTTGTTTCAGAGTTTTCAAAAGTACTATGATTACTCAGATAAGGATTCAAACATATGACGACAATAATTTCTTTTTGGCCCTCCGTGCAGGGTGATTTACGCTCTAGCATGTTTTCAGCAGTGCAGTTCACTTCTTGTGGAGTTGATGATGCAAATGATGTGTAGACTGAGAGTACCCGTGGTGTGAAAGGACAGAAAGACTATTGTTTATTTTCTAATATTTAATAAAACTCCATGCATCAATCCGGAAACCAGCCCTCTGACCCCCAAAACCTCCAGTTTGAAGGGCCTGTTATCCATTTATAAGAACCAGAAACTATAAAAATCAGAAAGATTTTCAACTTTCCTGGAAGTACTTGTCTGTCGTGTCGTTCTGACATTTATATATATAAAAATAAGACATTTGCTTTAACCAGACGGTGTAAAAAAAAATAAAGAAAAATGTCCCTTCCTTGTTGCAACGCACAAATCACACAACAGTGATTCAGACACTTTTCGCAAGTATAGAAACAAACTGAAAATGTAAGTATTAAAATATCTATAGTATGTAGATCCACTATTTCTCCCCAGTATTAACCCAAACTCTCCACTCTTTCAATATTGCTGTAGATGTTGATTCCTCGTATTTTCAATGTTTGTGAAAGTAAAAATATAAAATACCTTTTGCTTTTCAGTTTTTAAAATGATTCCCATCACTGTAATGTTTTTATTCTGCCCTGAAGAGGGTTTCTCATTGGTTTATACCTGATTTTTTAAGTTTTCACAACTGCAAAAATCTTGCTCTAAAACGCAAACATTTTAATTTAGCCCTCCAGGCAGGGTGATTTACGCCCCAGCATCTTTTCAGTGGTGGAGTTGACATCTTGTGGAGTTGATTATGCAAATAATGTGTAGACTGAGAGTACTTGTGGTGAGAAAGAACAGTAAGACTACTTTCTAATATTTAATAAAACTCCACGCGGTCACGATGCATCAACCCGCCGGCACAATTTGACAGATTAAAAGCGTAACATTTAAAAGCGGTTTCATTTCAGCGCGGCCCTGCTGGCTCAGCGCTTCCACTGGTCAGAGGAGGTGTTAAAGAGGCAAGGCCGATCGGCGCTGGCGTGAGTTACATGAGCTCCGGTACTTAGTGCGCCTGAGGATTTGGACGTAAGTAGGAGCAGAGTGATCCGGGGCAGGGGTGATGACTCCACATGGATTTGTGACACAGCAAATAGTTTGTGTCTTCTTTAGTTCAGGAAGTCCGACTTTCAGGGACCGCATTTCAAATCTAACATTTCACTTTTTCGAGTTGTTTCATCAGTGCTCGAATAATTTAAGGAAAGGGCCACTGTTTATTGCTTCAAATACTATTTTGAACTGGAATTTAACATGCAAAACAGCTTTCTTACACTTTCTCGTGACATTTTTCAGGTAATCTACAGTAAATATATTGAATCTCTATTGTTGTACAGCAATTCTAAAAGTCTAAATGTACCAAAATGAGTGCTGCAAAATTATTTTAATGCACGTTTTTTATCGTCAGCATTAGGAGAGACCCCGGTGTGTGAGTTTGCCGCATCAGCTGTCGGTTTTTCCGAA
The DNA here is from genome assembly GCF_022539595.1 of Amphiprion ocellaris. NCBI lineage: Eukaryota > Metazoa > Chordata > Actinopteri > Pomacentridae > Amphiprion > Amphiprion ocellaris. Next base: position 2,128,495 of record NC_072781.1, read on the forward strand.
GCGCCTCCGACAGTTTCATCACTATGTTCTGTACTTTGGCACGAGGCAGAGGCAAGACAGGTGGCAGGAAGTTATTTCAGTAATTAGTAGTAATATCATCAGCTCCCACCCTGCCCAGCACACACACACACACACACACACACACACACACACACACTTTTTAATGGCAGCACATGCTGATCGCTGCTCACAGGGTGTCAGCGTATCCCAGCATGCAGTTTGGGCGTCTAAAATAGGCCTCAGCACAGCTGGGGCTGCTGGAGTCGGGTTGGTTGAGGAGGAGCGGATTTACCGGCTAGTTCCTGTTTGCAAACACTCACACCGAAGCTGGCTCGTGTGGTTCGTCACGCTTCTTGTGCTGTCTCTCCCCCCCCCCCCCGGACTGATTCATGCTTAAAGTTCTCTGGCAGCGATCAAGGACGGACGTTAGCGGCAGCAGATCAAGGCCAGGGGTTGGCCTTCGCTGTGTGCTTGAGAATGTTGCACCTGTCTGATAGTTATGTGTAGACGATCCGTTTCCTCTGCGTGTTCTATTGTTACAAGCTGCTGAAACTGAGTAATTAATTTGCTTGTCGTCTAATGAAGGACATGCTGGAGGCTCTTACAAATGTCCCACTGGGAGGCAACAGTAGTCCAACTAAGTGGACTCCTTTACTGTGATGGGTGGACAGTAGAGGTGGGACGTGATTAATAAAAATGATTTAATTAATTGGAGGCTTTGTAATTAATCGTATTTTTGACAAATAGCAATATTTGACACAATAAATAAACTGAGGGTGAAGGTTCACCCGGACAGGTAACAGTCTGTCACAGGGCTACATATAGAGACAGACAATCATACTCACATTCACATCTACAGACAATTTAGAGTCACCAATTAACCTCAGCATGTTTGTGGACTGTGGGAGGAAGCTGGAAAACCTGGAGGAAACCCAGCAGGAAGAACATGGAGACTCCATGCAGAAAGATCACGGGAAGGCCGGGACGCGAACCAGGGATCTTCTTAAATTTATAAATGGGAAATATAGAGAGCTGCACAGTGGTGTAGTGGTTAGCACTTTTGCCTTGCAGCAAGAAGATCCCTGGTTTGCGTCCCGGCCTTCCTGTGGTCTTTCTGCATGGAGTTTCCATGTTCTCCATGTGCATGTGTGGGTTTCTTCCTCCCACAGTCTAGAAACATGCTGAGGTTAATTATTTTTTCTAAATTGCCTGTAGTTGTGAATGCGAGTGTGATTGTTTGTCTGTATATGTAGCCCTGCGACAGACTGGCGACCTGTCCAGGTGTCCCCTTCCTTCGCCCTCAGTCCGGTGGGATAGACTCCAGCTCCCCATGACCCTACTGAGGATTAACATGCAGCAACATGTTTCAAATTGAGGTGATCAGAAAACAACCAGGCTCTTATCCAAGCTGACAGCAGGAAGATTTTTAAAGAAAACTTTCCTCCCAACAGGCTCAGTGCGTCTCGTCTTCCTTCACTGTTCACTGTGAGCTTTCTTGTGTGTCCTGTTCGTCTTCCTCACGGCTGGAAAACAAACTTTAGGTGTGCCAGAATTTAGCAAACTGAGAAAGATGTGATCATTTTTTTAATGCGTTATTTTTTCTGTAATTAATTAACCGAATTTAATGCGTCAAAGTCCGAGCACTAGTAAATAGTTATTATTATTTCTCACTTTTAACATGGAACCATCTTTGTTTTTAACCTTTAAAAGACCTTTTTGCTTCAAACTAAAGCCAGAGCTTTCAAAATGCACATATAAATCATTGAAAGAAGTAATGAATAATTAAGAAAATGTGTTGCTGAACCTAAAAGAAACGCCTGCCGTCTCTCTCTGCCATCATATTTCCTCATTTCCTTCTGAGAATTCCAGAATTCCCGCTCTGCCTGTTGAAAGGAGTGTTTAATCACTGAGCTAAACATCACATCACTTTATTAATTTAACCCAGAGAGAGCAGAGGCTTTTTGACACTTTACATTTTCACAGATGTGTTATATTTTAGTGAGTGGCTTCAACAAAGGAGACGTTTTGTTTGAGTTCGAGAAATTACAATGGAACAATTAAAATAAATCTTGAGGTGAACTCCCATTAACCTCGGCTTGGTTTGGGTTTCAGCTCGCCGGGCCCCGAGGACGGAGGCCCTCCAGTTGATTTATATCGTCCTCCTCTTCGCCTAAACTAAAAGTAGGGGAAATAGTTCCACTAAAAATACCGTACATTAAATCCTCTCCTCTTTTCTGATGGAGGGAGTGTTTTTTTTTCTTAAAGCTTCAAAATTTCCATTAGTTTATGCTGTAAATCTCCCAACAACAGATTAGTTCAGTAGCAGCTGGAAGGAGAGATGCTTTGGTGGAGATTTTTCACTCAAAACTACATGTATTAACTCAGTCCAGATCTTATATTACATATACATCATCCTCAAGTTATAAAGAACCAAGCGTTTAGCACTCAGCTTGTTTGGTTCTTTTTGCTCAGAAGTAGAGGACTTCATGTACTTGTTCTTGAAGCCATAGTAAATTCTGATTACATAATCTTGTGGAATGACGATATAGTTTATAGGAGAGTCGTAATTCTTCTGTTTTCATAAAAGCATACAGTCTAATCAAAACGGATAATAGAGGCTCTGTACACTGTAAAAAACAAACAAACATTATTTAACATTTTCAACTGTAATTAAAAAAAATCCTCATTGTGATGAAATTACACACAATCTTCCATTTTATGTCTGTAAAGCTGGTTAGTGTTTTATGTTATATTTGATATTTATTCAGAATTGTTTGTCATTTAAATAATTATCTTGGTAGACAAGAGATCTAACTGCAAAATAACAGTATACTGTATAATATACTGTATTTGTGGTACATATACTTACTGTTATTTAGGTTTCCTTTTCTGCCAAATTTAAAAATTTTAGTTTTTTTAAATTGTTGAGATGTTCTACTATTTTCTATTGTATTGTTTTTGGCTTTTTTTTCTTTAGTGTTGAATGTTATAGTATTTTACTGTTTTTAACATATTTTTTGGTCTCCCTTAGTGAATTTTTCACTCTTTTTTTTGTATTTTTTTCAATTTTCTTTATTTATTTTAAAGTTTTTGAATGCTACACTATTCTACCATTAAACAAAAATTCTGGCACCCTTGCCGCAAAATTTTCAGTTTTTTAAATAAAATTTTTGAATGTTAGAGTATTCTACAATGTACTCCAAATTTAATTTAATTTGATTATTTTGTTTATTTTTATAATTTTACATTTTTTTTAAAATGCTTTTCTGTTTTATCAATTTATTTAACTTTTTTTTCTGGCAACCTTGCTGCCAAGTTTTATATCTTTTGAATGTTCACATATTTGCCATTTTTATATATTTTTCGTTTCTCTCTTTTTTCGTATTTTTTCGTTAATAGTATAGTAGCCTTTTAATTTTGGGGGGGGGCATTGTTGGTGTAAATTTTTGACATTTTTCTTAGTTTTTTACCTTTTTTTTACAGTGATAACTTTATCAGGTTTGGCAATATAGATCTATTTTTTAATGTATTTTTTCTGGTTCCCTTCCTGCCAAATTTTCTATATATTTTTTATTTTTCATATTTGTATCGTTTTTGAGTGTTGAAATGTTCTCCTCTTTTTAAATATATTTTGTTTGACTTCCTTGCTGCCAGATTTTCTTTATCTCTCTCGTTTTTAAAAGTTTTGAATGTCATAGTATTCTACTGTTTTGAACACATTTTTCCTGACCTTTTTTGTGTTCTTTTAATTCTAGCTTCCTTGCTGCCAAATTTTCACAGTTTTTAAAATGAAATTTAGTTTATTTACTGTTTTTATGTATTTTTTAATTTTTCTTACTTTATTTTATTTTTATTTATTTGCATATTTTTACTATTTTTTTAATGTTGTTTTGTCCTGTCATTTTATTTAACGTATTTTTTTCTGACTCCCTTGCTGCCAAATTTTTGTTATATTTTTATTCTGCCTCTTGCTTTCTTGTCTTTTTTTTTTTTTTTAACACTTTTTTCATGGTATAGTATTTGTTTTTTTCTGGCACTGTTGCTGTGATTATTATTATTATGTTTTTCTTGACTATTTGTTTTTACAGTGATAACTTCATATGGTTTGTAGGAAGATAGTAGTTTGAAATCTGAAAAAGTCACAGATTTTACCCCACTGGAGGCTGAAAATAGCAAATGTAGATCTAAGCATACCATAGATCACAAGGCATAATTTAAGACTGGTTAAGTGCTTTAAACACACAAAAGTTCAAACGGCTATTTCCTGCTGCTGTCAGAGTACAAAGTTTCTCAGTTGAAATATAAAGCTAAAAGCATAAAAACATGACGGCTGTTATTAAGAGAAATTCATAACAAACGTCACTTTGGATCAGACGTCTAAAGGCCAAATGTAAAATGCAGTTCATCCACCTTTTTATACGTCTGTATCAACGCTTAAATCAGCTGTGTTTAGGTTTGGAAGGCCGCTCTGATGCGGTCACAGCCCAGTCTTCTGGTGATCGCTGATGTAAACTCAGCTCTGTCGGTTCATGTTTCAGCCCCGAAGGCCAGAGTGGCAGCTCTGTGTCGAAACATATAAACACTCGCACAATATGAAGGAGAACTCATCTTCAACACAAACACCCAATGACATGCACAGACCCAAACGCTGGAGACACACACATCCAGCATAAAGAAACACAAACTGAGCACGAGGATAAAGAGTGAGGAGGTGTGAGAGTTGGTCTTTAATTTCAGATAGCTGAGTAAATGAGCGTTTGTGGTCCATCAGTGCAACAGAATAACATCAGAACATTTGCGCAAACAACAGTGTTGATGGTTCCACATATACACTGACTGCTTATCTATATTTGCTCTTACAGCATGTTGTAAATCTTGCTGTCTGTTGTCTCTCCTGACTGCATGCAGTATAGATGAGGAAGTAAAAATGTGCATAAATATCAATGTAGTTAGTTTAGTTTGATTATGCAGAATGGGAAGTTCATCTAATCAACTTAAACTTGTATAACCCACTGTTGCAAAAATACATCAGCTTATTTTTAAAAATATTTTCGATTTTGAGTGTGTGTGTATATATATATATATATATATATATCATCTGTGGACTCTCCATGTTGAGGTTTTTTTATTTTGAGATTTCAGATACCAATTTATACAATAAGAAAAAAATCTAAATCAAGCTTAGTTGTATCTCATTATACAACACAACTTTAAGTTAATGCTTGACTTGTGGATTTGATAATTTGATATGCTGCCTTTGAATTAGGGCTGAAATGAAATGAAATTCTCTGCCTCATGGCTTCATTTCATCCTCTGTATACAATACAGTGGTGGAAAAAAGCTTTTGGACACCTTTAAAATTTTACAGAATCTCAAATATTATCATGAAATATTTGTGGAAAAATCTTTTTTGTGTTTTAAAAGGTTTGGCTGCATTAGACAGACACAAACAAATAGAAATTATATATCTTTTTGTTTATTGTTTACAAGAAAAACTAACAAAACTATCAAAATGACCCAGTACTCAAAATTTGTTATTTTTATAGAACCAATCAATTTTAAGTGTTTAATGGGTTTTTTAGAATTTGTTTAGTGTTATGGCTGTGATTGCACTAAAAGAAATTCTTAATGCAATATTTCACAAATGTATGGAGTGTCCAAAAACTTTTCTCCACTTCTGTATGTGCACGATGCAGCACGGATGTCCGCCCAGACATTTATTTCTGTTGCACAGCTGCACAGATCCAAGGACTCGGGTCCGCTAGTCCAGGCCAGAGTCTGGACTGAACATAGAGAAGCAGCATTTAGCTGTTATGCTGCAAACAAGTGGAGCAAACTGCCAGTGGAGATTAAACTTTCACCAAATGTAGACACTTTTAAATCCAGGTTAACCCTTTTAGCACTATAATACTCATTTCCTCCCTCTCCCCACACGGCACTCAGTCATTACCGTAATGCATGTAATAGCACCAGAAAGCCCCCTTTCACAGCTTTCAGGGGCAATTTGAATGATTAAAATTGCACGAAGTAGCGAGGAGTAACAGTAATTTAAAATACAAATGCGCTGCGGTGTCACCAGTATTCCCTGTGGTTTTAAAAGGGTTAAAAACATTTCTTTTCTTATGCGCCTACAGTCCTGGTCACCATCGTTGGCACCCATGAAAGTTAAATACATAATGTAGAATAACTCTTGAAAAAGTGAATCTAGTGAAACAGCTTTGGCCTACAGATAACTCATGCTTAATACTGAACACCATATTATAAAACTACAATTTAAAAAAAAAAGCAATAGGAGGGAAAAAATTGAGAAAATGAAAGATTGTGCTGTGACATTGGTATTGGTACCTTTTAAATCTGTGTGGGAAAAACCCCCATTTTGACTCAGCTGCGATTAATCAGAAATTAGAATCACCTGGTGATAAACTGTCGGTGCTCAGTGCTCAAAATTGACCCGTTTTAAAGTTTGAAAACGTGGAAAAAAATCTATATTTTCACAGTGAAACTTCTGATGTCCACATTTTCAACATTTTTGGGAAATCTTTGAACATTTTTTGGTGGAAAAAAAGAAATGTTAAAAATGTTTCTTAAGAACATTCACATAAAAATCAACCAAAACCCAGTGAAATTCGCTGGAAATATTAGAAAATATTAGAAGTTTTACTGATATATATGGAATCACTTTAGATATTTTTAGGATTTTTTGGAAGATTTTTACTGATTTTTTGAAAATATTTACAAGAATTTTCTTGCCAAATATGGGGGATTTTTTTTAGATAAAACTTTTAAGGGAAACTTTAAGGAATTATTGGAATTTTCTTCCTGAAGATTTTTCAAATTTTCAGAAATTTGGGGAATTTTTTTGCTGAATTTTTGGATTTTTTTCAGACAAGGAAACAATATTTTTTGATCCCCATAAATGAGGACAACAGGAGGGTTAAATGTCTTTTACTGTTGCTGCTGCTTGTGTGTTAAACGTGGTGTATGTGTGGTAGTTTGTTTAATGACTTGTCATGTCAGAGGGAACACATGCAGACGTGATTTGGATTTACGGTTCTGCTCCTGGCTACTGAAGCATGTATCACGTAAGCTTCAACATACCAGCCACACGCTAAAGCCTGGGTATCGAAACATATCTAAACATATATAGGACATTTGATGGGAAAACATATTTGGACTCCGTTATATTTTACTGTGTGGTGTGTCCTCATGCACAGTGAGAGGACACAAAATAGCTTAAGATGATGTTAGTTCTGTTGTGTTTCATTTGTTTCTGTCAGGAGGGTTGACGTTAAAGCTGTCTGTCCTGTTGTATCGCTGCTGCTGCTGCCTTCATATTTCATCGAAGTGCATCCTCAAATACTCTACACAGCAGATGCTTCTCACTCAGCTGCGAAAAAAAGAGAGGTTCATTTAAAGTGGGATTCATTTTTGCATATCAGTGCATTTATTTGATTTACAGCCGACGCCTTGCTCTGCCTCCGATGTTTTTTGGAGGGAAATAAGTGGTCAGAGAGCAGTGTGAAATTTAGTGGCTTCAGCTCGGGTGCTTTAGCACTTCTCCGTCGTTTATCACAGATAGTCTGGGCGCGGCAGTCACAGAAACTGTCTCCACTCGCATTTAGCAACACAATTTACCTTTGCCACTTTGCATGCAGAGTCTATTTGTCACTTTAATCCGGCTGCTGTGCGTTTATCTTCCCTCAGTCAGTTTAATGCACACGGCGGTCGGCTGAGGCAGTCTGTCAGCTCATGGCTGCATTAGGGCTCTAACGAGAATTAGAGGCACATTCCTCACAAAGATGCATGAGAGCGCATTCACATTTGCAAACACACATATTGACCATTTCACACATACTCATGTGCTCACAAACATACATAAACAATGACATGAGACATCGTGATAACTCTGATCTAATGCATCCTCAGTGGTGAAGGACCACACACTCACCATTGCCATAATCTTCCAGAAAACTGGCTTCATATACATAATTATCTATACTTTTTACTGATTATAATAACTCTGCATTATATCCATTTTAAACCAGTGACCCTCTCTGTGAGTAGGAAGTAAATACTGAATAAAACCAGATTATATGGCCGAGATGCAGATCCTGGTTGTTAAATTTAGTTTATTTGAAAAGATGGATGGCTTTAGGGACAATAGCAGGGTTTCTGGAAGTTTTAAGCTCGTTATAAAATTCATATATTTAATTTATACATCGTCTTTTAAAGATTTTATTGTTGCTTATTAACATTTATTGTTGATCTTTTTTGTAAAGCAGCTCGTAACTCCAGTTTTGTAAAGTGGTTTTGAAGGATTCTGCCTTAGAGATAGTGTGATATTAGAAGGGAGCTCGGAGTAGAGTCGCTGTTCCTTTTTATCGAAAGAAGCCAGCTGAGATGGTTTGAGCAGCTGATTGGGATGCTTTCTGGGCGTCTGTGATTTGGAGCAACCACACCCAAGTGGAAGGAGACCCCAGCGTCAGAACTAGGTAGAGAGATTACGTATTTCATCTAGCCTGGGAACACTTTGGGATCCCCCTGGTGACAGTGGAAAGCATTGCTGGAGAGAGGGATGTCTATAATGTCCTGATAGATCCTTTCACAGTTTAAGGCTTAAAGTTTTCTTGATCAAAATTGGGGTGTTGTCAACTGGTAATGCACTGAAAACGTTTCATATCTAATGAAAACATAGAAAAATGTTACTAAACTAGATAAAACATGCCAAAACCACTCGTATGATCCCTCAAGGCTCTTTGAAGTCTGCCGACCATGTCAGCCAGCTCTTAAAGTCACTCTGAAACACAATGGAGTATTTCACATCTATAAATTTAAAACTCAAAGTCTGGCCAGGCCTTCTCTGATAATAGCTTCTAACAGTCTTCTGTGTTCCAGAAGGTTCTGAATGGTCTGAATCCAGGTCAGGCTGCTCCGCTGATAAAGCTGTCTCCTACTCTTTGATTTCCTGTCTGGGACAAGGAGTCATTGATGGTTTTCACCAGGCTTTCAGTCACATAAATCAACCAGGCCCAGACATTGGGACTAGCGTTAGACAACCCCTGTCCGGACAGCGCCGGGAGTAGCTGCAGCACAGCAAAATCATGTGACTCAGGGTTAAAGGATGATGCCGTAAATCTGCCTTTTCTTGTTTCTTGAACGTCAGGAGGAAGTTAAAAGCAAGGAAGGGATTTGATAGAGTGCTTTAATCATGGACAAGAAAACACACTTAGGCCACTTTAACTCAGCGTAATTTCAGGGGCAACTCAATGCTGGATCCAGAATTCCCGAAGTCTTTGTTTATCTTAGTGAATTAGTGCATTATTAGTACCAGTGTCTCTTTAAAAGTTCTGTTCTTGCGAGCTTATATCAAGGGTCCCAAATCTCTGAAAGGACAAAGAAAAACTACTTAAGATTAGTTCGAAATGATCTAAAATCTGCTGAAAAAAATATGACAAATGTCTCAAATATTTCTTGACGCATGTCCAAATTGTTTAAAAAAAAAAAAAAAATGCTCAAATGTGTTTTTCATCCTGGAAATGTCAAATGACAGATACTTCTGTCGTTTTGAATAATTTTGGTGTAATTGTGAGCAAATTTGGGGTAATTTTGGATCATTTTAAAGTCTTTTTAGACTGTTTTTGTGTCATTCTGAACATATTTTCAGTAACTTTGCATCATTTTCGAGGCATGGACAGATTTTTGAGTCACTTTGGACTAGGGCTGGGCGATATGGCTTAAAAAAAAAATATCTCAGATTTTTTCCCAAAAAATCCCGATTCACGATTTATCCGATTTTTTTTACCCCCTAAGTAATCTACTCACGCCGGAGTCCAGTCTACTTTATGCAATTGAGCTGCAGCCCTCTCCAGGTAAACACACCGGATCGCAGCTGGAAATGTGCCGCATGTTGCATGCTGGTCCGGTTGCGGTGCGTTTCCAGCTGTGATCCGGTGTGTTTACCTGGAGAGGGCTGCAGCTCATTTGCATAAAGTAGACTGGACTTATACTTTATGTGGATGCGGGGGGGGGGGGGGGGGGCGGCACCCTGAACTACGGGAGCGCAGCGGGAAGGCGTTGGTGGCGGATGTTGATGAGAAAATTGATTTTCATTAAAGCAAATCGACATTAAGTACAAAGTCGAATTAATCGATAAAATCGATTTTTCGCCCAGCCCTACTTTGGACTATTTTCAAGTCAATTTGAACAATTTTCTTGTCATTTTCAGCAACTTTTATGTCAGCTTGGATCTTTTCTCATCATTTTAGATCATTTTTGTGTCTTTGGGATAATTTTCGAGTCATGTAGGACAAATTTCATGTCATTCTGGACAAATTTCATGTCATTTTGAATCATTCAGACTTGATTAACGGCAGCAAACGAACAGTTGTGCAGTGTGATGTCAATCAAACACATTTGTACAAATTTCTCATCTTTAGACTGTGACTCCTGGATGGATGTAAAACTGATCTGGTGTCAGTTTCTACCAGAACTTAAGTGTGGTTTTTCCTCCTCAAAATTTAAGGTTTTATATTCAAATATTGTCCAAAATGGAAGATGATTCAAAATGACTGCAAATGAGCTGCAGCAGCTGTGATGGGATCATGGGAGGAGAAGAAAGACAAGAGAGGAGGAGAGAGTGGAGCTTCTTCTGAACATCTCCCATAAATCAGCATCCCTGAGAGAGGCAGAGAAGCCGGCGTTTGCATTTCACGGACTTCTCCCCGTTCTCTCTCCTCCCTGTTTATTTCCAGCCCTCAACATGCTCCGAAGGCCTACGAAGTAACTATTTCATAAAATTACACCTTTGCTGTCACGGATGACCACAGTTGGCCCACACTTAAAAAGCCCGAGCCAATGATTAACGTTTGAAGGCAGGCGGCCAGGGAAAATAGCACGGCTACCTCAATTTGTAGAACTACCTCGTGCATGACAAGTAGCTAAAGAGGGGACTAAGGGCATCAGATACTGGCTCTTCTTCCAAGGAAAATCTCCCAATTTTCCTTTATTCTTTTACAAATTTTATGTGTGAAGTTAAGGCTTTTTTCTTGTAAACATGAGTGTGAATCTGCCTCAACATGTTGAACTAACAGGATATTTGGATGGGTTAATTTTTAGACTTAAGAGATTGTAGAAGTCCAGTTCTGCTCTAAATCTTCATTCTAAAACTACAGCAGTAATAATCTGTACTTGTTTTCTTGCTATTGCCACTTTTTACTATAATCATTTAGACCAGGGGTGTCAATTCTGCTGATCTCACCAAACGATATGCGAGGGACTAGTCCTCTCTCACGAATATATTACTGCAACGCTCTTTATGTTGGCGTTTCCCAGTGAGCCGCCTCCAGTTGGTGCAAAATGCGGCAGCCCGTTTCCTGACTAACACTTCAAAGTGTCAGCACATCACCTCAGTCCTTTTTTCTCTCCACTGGCTTCCAGTTTCTTTTAGGATAGATATTAAAATGTTGCTTTTTGTTTTTAAAGCCTTCAACAGCCTTGCGCCTATTTATTTGACTGAACCCTAACAGGGCGTTAAGGTCCACAAATCAGCTGTTTCTGGAAGTGCCTAGGGCCAGGTACAAACACTGGGATGATGGAGCCTTTTCAGTCGCTGGGCCCAGACTTTGGAACAAACTGCCCCCTGACATGTGCACCATCACTGACTTTGGCCTTTTCAAAGCCCGGCTCAAAACGTATCTTTTCAGACTGGCTTTTAATACTCAGTAATGTGGTGACATTTTATCTTTTATCTTATTTTATTTTATTGACGTGTTCTGTTGTTGCTTTCTTTTAATTTGCTTTTATTCTAATTTTACTGTTTGGTTTTAACTGGAAAGCACTTTGGTCACCTTGAGTGTTGTAAAGTGCTCTATAAATACATTTTGATAGATTGATTTAAAAACACACATCTTTACAGCAGCTGTGTGTCAGATAGAGAGCGAGAACCAGACACAAGGTGTGTTCTGATATTAAAGAATATACACCAGAGTCCTGTGAAAATATTAGCACAGATATTCTGTACGTGCATATAACCATATATACATAAAACCATACGCCCAAATTTCCATCAGTGCTGCTCAGCAGGGTATTTTCACCCGGATCATAAAAGTGCAGAGACACAAGGGCGTAGTCAGGCCCATCATGATTTTCTGAAGTTATAAATAGAGGAAAAGCTAATAAACGTTTATGGAGTGTCCATAAATCACCCGCAGTGTAAACGCTCCACAATAAGTTCTGTTATCCCCACAATGTCATCTGAATGACCTTTTCTGGGGAGGCCATTACTCATCCGGCTCCCTCTGTGGATCCAATGGCCGCTCTCATTGGCCACCGCTCCGGGGTCCTCCAATCAGACGACCCGATGGGGCCGGGTGTGATGTCCGCCGGGTCCCGGCTGTCCTCCCGATGACATCATGACGCCCGGCCATTAAATTAACTCTGTGAAGTGTGAAATGAAGGGGAAAGAAAATGTTATCATCTCTTAAATATGTCAGCGTTGTGGGCGGGTTGTTTGTGTGTTTGTAAAATGAGAAATATTGTCGTCGCCTTTAGCTGCTTCAACGATATTCACCATGTGGAATTTGAAGACATGTGGCACGAAAAGGAGCTCAGAAAAGAATTTAAAAAGCCTCTTTTTTCTTCTGTTTCTTTAAAAGTTTTAATATGAACAAACACTTTTGTATTTTAAATAATATAAAATATTCTTCCATTCATATGCTGTTAATTTGATTACTTTTGTGCAGGTTTTATTGAGCCAAGCAGCTGTAGAATTACCTCAAACCAAACGTATCCTTCACAGTGAACTTAAACATTTTAAAATACCTCTGGACGGTAGCGTTTTTCATTCATGTCATTACCCAGAAGTGATCTTCTAGGACACACAATGATGCCGTGTAAATTACAGAAACATTTCTCAAGACTTTTATTTTATTTTACTGGTACTAAATAATAATCTTGGAGGAATAGCATAATATTTAGGAGTTAAATTTGTGTATATATGCACAATAAATACCACACAATGTCCTTTCTAAATCCTGTTTCCTCTTCCATTCATGTGCTGTGAATTTGATTAGTTTTCTGCAGGTTTTTTTTAGCCAGGCAGCTGCAGAATCACCTCAAACCAAATGTGTCCTTCACAGTAAACATTTTAAATAGCCAAAATTAGAAAATTACGTCTGGACAGTAGCTTTTTCCATTAATGTCATTACCCAGTTATCATTTGCAGAAGCATTTTTCAAGACTTTTATTTTATTTTATTGGAATTAAATAATAATCTTGGAAGAGTAGCAGAATATTTAGGGGTAAATACCACACAATGTCCTTTCTAAATCCTGTTTCCTCCAGTGTCCTCTGTGTTCAGACCAAAGCTAAGGATGATGGGATTGTTCTCCAGTTGCTGCAGCGGTCCCGAGCAGTGATGGAGTGTGTTATGTTTTAAAAGCTAATTAGCGTCACTCGCAGTATCAGCGGCCATCAATCTCAGCCTCAGTAAATAACCAGAATGGACCAAATAACCAAGTTTGGCTGATGATGGTGGATGTAGTCTTTGTTAGTAATGGTGGTCATTAACCTCTCGATGGCTAAATAATAGCATCTTAATTAATTTGTTTCAAAGGGAAAGTTTGTAATAGAATTTAATTATATTAATAGGGAGGGACGGCCACAAGGTGCACAACAGGAGGATCGACGGACAAATACTCGGATGTGATTAGGATGTTGACGGTGTGGTATAGATTCTACCTGTGCTCACGCTTACATGCAGACACACAGCTCACTTTAGATTAATGTCAGGGTATGTTTGTATTCCTACGAGCTTTAAAGGAACATTACAACTTCTATTGTTATTATAAAATATGATAAACTCAGTCAAACAGCTACACGAGGCAGATTGTTGTGTTTTTAATGTCCTTTGTTGAGGATTTCTACCATCTCACACAGTGACCTCTAATAAGAAATGCTATTTAATATAACAGGGATGTCTGATATTGTCTTTTTTGTAGATAACCGATATGCCAATATTGTCCAACTCTCAATTTCCGATTCCGATATCAACTGATATATGTGGGCTGTTTAACCAATTTTAGGTAACATCACATATCTCCTGTGGTGGAATGAATACATCAGGCCTCATTTCATTGTGACGTCCCATTGGATGCATTCTCAGATGCAACAAGGCTTTCAGGTGGAAAAAAGGTGTTTGCAAATGCAGCTGCAGAAATCTGCCATGCAAGTGGGATTTAATCAGCTGTATCTTTTAGTTTCTAGCTCAAGGGCGTCTTGGGAAGAGGAGTGTTTTAGCGTCTTTAGCACGGCACAGCTGATGCTTTCTGCTTCACAAAGAAGGCTTTGTCATGCGCAGTAACTCATATCTTAGTAAATGTGATGGGCAGCTTAAATTTAAGTCTACCGCAGATTCAATGTACTAAACGTTGATTAAACAATATATCTGTGATGCTGATCAACTGGAGAACATAGTAGAGTGAAACACAGAAGGCGCAAATTTCGTCATCTATACAAGTTCCCATGTAATGGAAAAAAGGAAATGCTGCCCAAAACAAATACTTGTTTTGAAGAAAGAGGATCGATGTCATTTTAATTGATCATAAAAACAGATGTAACTGAAGTAGTCACTGCTAGACTTAAACGCATGGACCACTTGCTTTCCGTCAGTAGTACCAAAACACAACGGGAAGTTCTAAATTCTCCAGATATCCTGTGCTGTGTTCACCTAATGTACTGTGCTACAGTCCAATCTGTAACCAGGTCAATATATAATAATGGGACTTTTTGTATCATAGTTGACATTTTAGTGATATCCAGTCATTTTTTATTATTATAAAGTGATTGTGTCTTTTAATGAAAATGTATGCAAGATATATCCCATGAACTTCAAAAGTCCCTCAATTATAGATTGACCCGGACAATTTATGAGTCATTTTGAAGAATTTTCTTGTCATTTTAGAGAATTTTCTTGTCATTTTGGACATTTTTGAGTCATTTTGGACAATTTTGAGTCATTTTGGACAAGTTTTGAGTCATTTTGGAAAATTTTTGAATACTTTCAGATAATTTTCAAGTAATTTTGGAAAAGATTTGAGTCATTTTGGACTATTTTTGATTTGGACAATTTTCAAGTAATTTTGGACAAGTTTTGAGTCATTTCGGACAATTTTTGAATCATTTTGGACATTTTCGAGTCATTTTGGACAATTTTCTTGTCATTTTTAAACAACTTTTATGTCAGCTTGGATGGTTTCTCATCATTTTAGATCATTTTTTTGTCTTTGGGATAATTTTTGAGTCATGTAGGACAAATTTCATGTCTTTCTTCAGAAATTTTCTGTAATTATGGATCATTTTCAAGTAATTCTGGACGGGTCAATACATAATTGTGAGACTTTTTGAAACATAGACGGTATTTTAGTGATATACAGTTATTTTTTATTAAGTGATTATGTCCATAATAAATAATTATGGAATTTGTAAAGACATGATCATAATGAACATAAAAAAAAAACCTTAGTTGTTTTTTACTTTTAATGAAAATGTGTGCAAGATATATCCCATGGGCTTCAAAAGTCCCTCAATTATAGATTGAACCAACTGATTTTTCCTGTAAAAAGTTAAAAATCACAGCCAGCAACATCAATTCTCTGTTCAGTATGAAGGACAAGGTGACTTTCTGCACGCAGGCTAACAAGTTATCATTATAGATACAGCTCCTTCTGGATCCGTTTTCATCGGTCAGTGCAGAAAGCATGAATTGAGCAAGGCTAAAGGATAGACAACCCATTCTGTCCTGGGGTATGAGAAAAATCTTTGCTACTTTGTTTTAAGTTTTTCTGAGCACAAGACAGCCAGTATCATTCAGGCCATTGTTTGTTTACATTCCCACAGTTTCTGTCATAATGCAGGCGTTGAAAGACGGCTGGAGGTGAATGGTCCGTGTCACTGTGTAGTCTGCCATGTGTCACATCAAGGATTTATGTCTCAATCAGACAAAAAGGAAAAAAAATCTGTAGTCTGAATCCAACATAATCTTCCCTCGTGTTCCATTTTGTTTTGCTTGATTTAATTTCAGTACCCCTGGCTGTGATTTTGAGGCACTTAGGTTCGGTTGTGTTTGTAAGCAACTGAGGGCCCTTAATGACAGTTACTGTAAAACAGCATCCATTTTGGGCCTTTTTGCTGTTCAGAAATTCTAAATACGGACTCTTGTTTAAGTTTAAGTGGGGGAATAACTGATCATTTGTAATAAAAAAAAAGGAAATAATGAAGTTAACATGAATATAATTGGTTCTGCTCTCACGTTTTCGTTCCTGTTCCTGAGGTATTTAGGTGGTGCTTCGGTTCACAGTGATTTGCAGTGAGAGTCACAGCAGATTAAAGTCTATCTTAGAGCAGAAAATTTTATGACCGCCGTCTGCTGTGGTTTACTATTCCTGTCGCTCTGCTGCCGACCAGATAAAGATGTCCTAATTCAGTAAATTCAGCCTCAGTCCACACATCCTCAACCCCGCACATCCTGATTAACTTTCCATATCTGCTGCTCCTGTGTTCTCCGTTTTACTCTTCTTTATATCCTCTTCATCTTCTTCCCCTTAATTCTACTTTTCCCTCAGCTTATAGTCCTTTGCTCCCTTTTATCCTCCTCCTTTCTCCTCCTCATCCTCTCCTCCTCCTCCTGATATAAGTACAGCCAGATCTATTACCAGGCCCTGCGGATACACTGAGACAAAATGAGAGACTTTGATTTTCTAATACCATTAGACTATATATAAGTGAGTGTGTGTCTCTGTGTGTGTGGATGTGCACGGTCGTGTGCGTTTGGGCGGGGGAGTGTGGAGATCCGATGGAGGACTCAATAAGAGAAGAAGAGCTGAGATTTATTAGTGGGACACAAGTCCAAAATCAATCAGGTGATTGAATCAGGATATTATTGGTCGTAAATTAGAGTTGTTTATGTCAGAAAGGGGAAGGAGGAGAGTGGAGGAAGAGGCTGAGTGCAGAACAAGCAACAGCAAGGTAAGCTAGTTGGTGAGCTTATCTGATTCTTTATGTCATGACCAATGCATGCCCCCAGTAGTTAGCCTCACTGGAAAGCCTTTTTCAGCGGCGCAGCCCATCTATTATACCGTATAAGTAGTGCAGCGTGCACTCTCTTATCCAGAGTCATTTCATTTTTTGATGTTTGATGCCTCTTTGTCAGGGGAAATTCTTAGAGGCCCTAATAAAATCTGAAATGTGAATGACAATGGATATCTAAATTAAAGTTAAAATGATGCAGTGAGTAAATACGCTACATATTAGTGAACAAAAGCACTTCGCTAGCTTCTAAGTATTGCTGTATCTTATCACAAGTGTATTTACAGGGGGTCCTTGACTTGCGTCGGAGTTACATTCCTACAGATTGATGTAAGTCGATTTTCATCATAAGTTGGAACTCCTGAGAAAATGTAAACAAAGCCGTTCTATGCATCACGATATTGATCAGTTCTTTATAAAACTCATGAATACGAACGACTTTCATGCATGTAGGAGTCATTTTACAAGAAGATAACAGAATATGTTGTATTATTTTTACAATTTTATCTAATAATGCCAATGTTCGTCGGTATTTCGCCCTGTTCCGAGCGTTTTTTCTGTCTAATTTCACTTCCACAAAGACGGCTTTCCTTTTCTTTGAAGCCCTGCCATCAGAAGAGTCTGACTTGCCCTTGGGAGCCATAATGAAGGACAAAAAGTTAGTGAATGTAGCACAATCCAAAGTGGCGTACAACTGGAGAATGTAAACAAAGCCGTCTGATAGCGCCGCGTGATGACGTATTCATCCGTTCTGCTCGTCAGCTAGTTCCACGTAACCAGTTCTGACGTAATGACGAAACGCCGTAGGTCGAGCATGTCGTAAACCGAGGACCTCCTATATATGATATTTTCTGTATCAGCGACTGCTTTTCAAATTATAATTCCACATCCTGGACAGAATATAGCATCATATGCTGCTGTACCTCTTATTTGGAATTACATACATGTTGGAGTAATATCCGCATATATCAATAATTTTAGTTATTCTATGTGCAATGCACCACAAAAACAGGATAAATTGAGTTCAGCCTGACTGTTAGAATCATGTTTTCCTACTACAATCTTAACAGCTGAGAAACATATGAAGTTTAAAAGATTCTCTGGTTTATTCAGCTCCTAGTATTTGTAGTTTTGCCCATATTTCTTTATTCACTGCTAAAGTATTTGCACAACTACAACATAGATTTTTATAACGTGAAATCATCCCTCAGGTGTAGTGTTATTTTACACCTGATAAATGGTGTTCAAGATTAAAGCGCGTCTAAGAAGCTGCTGCTCAGTCGATAGAGACTCCATTCCCATGAAAAAAGACAAATGTCCAGGACTCTCAACACAGTTCACAGTTGAAACAACATCTAATAAAAAAGAAGAGCGGCGATATAAAGATAAGGCCTCGTAAATATAAACGGGCCAAGGGGCTGATAAAGAGGGAGAGAGGAATACGATGGAGGCTGAGTACATAATAACACGGTGGACCGTTCATGAACACAACACAAATTCTACCTTTCCACCTGGATTTAACATGGATCCAGATTGCGTCTGGATCTGATGTACTGTAGGTGAACTATATTTATATCTGGCAGCACAGCATATACACCGACACATGATTTTGTTTCCCTCACCCAAACACAGATTGTGCCATCACTTCCCCAAACAGTACTGAGCCTACATGCTTCATGATCCGATAATCATCATGTGTGATTCATAATCATGTCAGCATGTTCCTTTGCTGTTGGAACGTTCCGATCTACCTTCTCTCTCAGTAACATGTAGGCTTCTATACATAATCACAATTCACTGATGTCATACTCAGAGAAATTTGGCTGTAATTAGGGAAGACTAAAAGTATTTTTGATTCAGAATTAAACTAGAACATAGTTTTTCACCAGCAGTAGCACTGTCCACTAAGTTATATGATGAACTGCAGAAGGTGCAGTTCATACAAACAATAAAATACTAAAGAGATTAGCAGAAACAACACGTTAAACTTTGCTAAGTGGAGGGGTTTGACCCTTGCTTTGGTTATCTACAGATTTGACTACTGCAAATTGTTATGTCAGAATGGGTCAAACACTAATATCCTGGTTGCAGCTGGTTCAAATGCTACAGCCTGGCTCCTTTATTTCACCTATACCAGCATCCTTACATTGACCATCTGTTCAGTATAGGTTCAGCTGTAAAATTTTAAGTGCTTGACTAGACTAGCTCTGGTTTATCTGTCAGACTCGTTGTACTCTTATGTCCTACCTTCCTTGCTTACACCGGTACACCAGAAACATTTGGGAGTTCCTTGATCTAGACCAGCACTTAAAGCCAAACAAGGTTTCTAGTTCCGAAATCAAGACCTAGATCTTGTTCCAAGATCTAGATCGGCACTAAGAAAGTTTCTACATGTACCTAAGAACTAGAACTAGGGACTAGAATTCTTGGTTTCTTTTCAGTGCCAGTTCAGATATTGGAACAACTAGGTGATTCTGGTCCAATGACCCTAATATCTAAAGACTAGTTCCCAGATCTAGGAAGTTTTCTAGACTGGCACTTAAGGCCAACCAAGCTTTCTCAATGCTGGTCTAGATCTAGGAAGTAGGTCTAGGAATTAGACAACTTGGTATGCCCTAAGTGCCAGTTTAGATCTAGGAACTACTAAGTGATTCTAGTTTAATAACTCCATTATGAAATGACTAGTTCCTAGATCTGCTTCCTACTTCTAGACCAGCATTAAGGCCAAACAAGGTTTTGAGTTCCTAAATCAAGACCTTGATCTAGTTCCAAGCTCTAGACCGGCACTGAGAATGTTTCTACGTGTCCATAGGAACGAGGTCTAGGAGCTAAAAAGCTTGGCTCCTTTTCAGTGCCGGTTCAGATGTAGGAACTACTAGGTGATTCTGGTCCAGTGACCCTATTATCTAAAGACTAGTTCCTAGATCTAGGAAGTTTTCTAGACTGGCACTTAAGGCCAACCAAGCTTTCTCAGTGCTGGTCTAGTTCTAGGAGGTAGATCTAGGAACAAAGACAAATTGATCTGCTTTCAGTGCTGTTCTAGATCTAGGAGCTATAGCTTCTGGTCTGATAACCCCATTATTAAAGGACTTGTTCATAGATCTGCTTCCTAGCTCTGCTTCCTAGATCTAGAACAGCCAACCAGACTTTTTCAGTAGCAGCTCCGCCACCTTTATTGAAATGTTTTTTTAGTCTTGTTTGTCTAATGTTGACCAGCACTTTGGTCAACATTTTGTTGTTTTTAATTGTGCTATATAAATAAAGTGAATGACCTACTGTGTGTAAGATCACTTATTGTCACTTATCACTTATACATCGGCAAAAACTGCCGATGTCTATCAGATAAACTGTCCAATCCACAATATCTACTGATTTCCACATGACCCAGGTTACTACAATGTCTAAACTACACAACACTGCTGATGAATTTTCCAAGAAATTCTTGTAAATCTGAGGATTGATCGCATAGTGACTTTAGAAATCTGTGTGCCGCAAACCTCAAAACATGCTGACCTTCATTGCTTTCATTCTGCTGCTGTATTTTGAAGGCTGATTGTCTTATGCATAATTTGAAAGCACAAAGCATCACAACTCAAAAAGTCCAAACTAATTCAGGTACCAAAACTGTAATAGCAGCAGGAATGCAACAACTTGGTAGGGTTCTTTTTATTTTTTAAATTTTTAAAATTTTTTCTTTGCTGCTCACTGTTTTCACCATGGGTCTTCCAAGCTTCAAGTCTGTTTTAGTAAAAGTTGAAGTAAATTTGAATGGTTTAACCGGTCCTCTAGTTGAAACCGTCTTACATAAAGCATCAGATACAACTTTCTGACACTTTTTTACTGTCAGATGTGGTTACCCCCAACATCTGGCACTCATGGTCAGTTAAAACAAACCATCAATAGCGTTTGCAAATGCTATTTGAACTGGGTCTGGGTCTCATTTAGAAAAACCCCATGTTAGATGTCAGGAAGAACATCATCTTTCTCCCCATCAGTAAAGTACAAAGCCGATTATTATTATAGCAGCAACTATTCAATGGCTTTTGAACCCTTCCCCGCTTTTCTTTTCTCCATTTCACTGTCTGTCTTCAAACTAATGAACTTTCTCTGTTTTTCTCCAGACTTCCTGTTTATGTTTTCTTCACTCTGCCTGTAAATCTTTCTTTCCTCCATTTCTCTCTGGCATTGACATCATCACTTTTTCATCTTTGCAAACCACCATTCCCAGCCCTCCTCGGTTTCTTCTTTTGTACACATGGCTAGTTATTTGAGGGCCAGATGTTTCAATGAAAATATCATGTCAGACTGTCAAAAACAAGCTGGTCAGCTATTGTTTTCCACTACAAATTACAAAATCCATTTTGGTTCCCAGGGATATTGTGTGTGTTGCAATAGTGCCAGCTTTGTGGACGTGTTGGTTTGGACGGGTTATCTGGACGTTTTTAACATAATCAGTCACAGTTCTACAATGACTTGCGATGATATAATGCTTTCGTATTTTTACAGCAGTAGTCTTTTACCAGGGCTGCACAGTGGCTTGGTGGTTAGCACTGTTGCCTCACAGCTAGAAGATCCCCGGTTCGTTTTCCCAGGATCTTTCTGCATGGAGTTTCCATGTTCTCCCTGTGCATGTGTGGGTTTTCTCCGGGTTCTCCAGCTTCCTCCCACAGTCCAAAAACATGCTGAGGTTAATTGGTTACTGTAGGTGTAGGTGTGAGTGTGAGTGTGACAGACTGGCGACCTGTCCAGGTGTCCTCTGCCTTCACCCCAAGTCAGTTGGGATTGGCTCCAGCACCCCCATGACCCTAATGAGGATTAAGCAGTGTATAGATGATGGATGGATAGTCTTTTACCACACACAGTTAAGGGTCAAGCATCTTCATCAAGTTACACTGTGCAACAAACAGTTCACTAGTTTTACATTCACAGCAAGTAAATTCTATCAAAACATGCATTATTATTTGTTAGTTAGTTATAGTTGGTTATGCAACAGTTAAGCACAGAAACACAGCCAGCCTCTTCACACTTAACTGGAGGTCTTTATTGAAACAGTAAAAGGTTGTTTATCTTGTTTGTGTTGTTTTAAAAACACAAAAAAGAAGGCCCATTTTTTGAATTTTGTGTAAAATTATGTCAATTTTGGCTTTTTTCTTCTGCTTTTTTGTGTTTTTCCAATGCACATCAAGGAAGTAAGCACGTGTATACCAAAAACATTTGGTGTAAATGGTGTATTTTCTGGGAAAATTCCTGGGGTGCCAATACTTTCATCCATGACTGTAAATATTTTTCACCAGAGAAAGACCTGATGAATGTCAGGTGCACCAGTCCAACCAATGGGAATATTTAGTTGAACTTTACGGATATTTTGTTGCAAAATAGCCATACTCTGGTGCATGTTTGTGCCTCTATGTTTATATTTTCTGTTTGCTAATAGTCTGCTTTATAAGAGAAAATGATCATTTATAGACTGAGATCTTATTCTTCCAGTAATTCTCATACTGAATGAGTAATGTCTGCGTAGCTCTATCATTCCTCATTTCCTCCCTTCCTTCCTTCTATCTCCCTCTTTCTGCATCACCCCTTCCCACCCCTGGTCCTCACTGCCCTCCACACTCCCACGACCCACGATCTCTCCTTCCTCCCTCTACCCATCCTCATCTCCTCCCTTCATCTCTTCTTTTCTATCTCTTTTCTTCCCCTCTCTCCCCCTTCCTTCTTCATTTCCTCTCCCCCTTCCTTCCTCCTCCCTCTCTCCTTCCATCTGTATCCAGGCTTTATCAGTCACAGTAGGGTTATTTGTCTATCAGTTACAGGGCACGTCTTTGCCAAGAATGAGATAACGGAGGATGAAACCATGTGGTGGACCTCTTTCTCCAGGACTTTCTTGTCTTCTACTCTCCTTTTGTCTGTTCTCCCTCCTTATCCCCCCCCCCATTTCCTCTGTCTTCATTTTTTTTGCTCCCTTTCTCCCACACACATTCAGTTTTTTCTTTCCTCTGTCTTCTGTTTTTGTTCATTAGCCCAGTGCAGCAGGCATGGGTCTGGTCGGGGTCTGAATAGATGAATACTGGTCTGGCATCGAGCCTGGCACCAACCCGGATCCGCTAGCACACACACACACACACACACACACACACACACACACACACACACACACACACACACACACACACACACACACACACACACACACACACACACACACAAAAGCACACACAAAAGCACACATGCACAAGACATGCATGTACACAGACACACAAAAAGCTGCAGACATGCCAGAAGAAACATGTAAAAGAAACTCAAGCAAACATGCATGTAAGTACAGACACATGCATACATCAAGCCCCTCTCATTCGCACACACACACACACACACACACACACACACACACACACACACACACGCATGCAGGCCTCCCATCCATCCATCTCAGCTCCTTGATTAGATTAGGCATTATTAATGGAGGGCCTGTGAGCCGAGCAGACAGCGGGGTCACACCGAGTTTAATTCCATTCTCAGATAACTTAATTTGGCCTGATGCGATTGTTATTGCCCCGGTGCTAGATGTTTATAGGAAACAATAGCCCCCATAACACATCCAGACATCCTATTTAAAGAGGGTCAGCCGGGGGCACTGGATACAGCAGCTCCTCTTCCTGCCGTCCTGACTCCGGCATTGTGGCTGATTTAAGGGGAAAAGAGGATTAACGGGCGTATTGAAATGTATTACCTTCGCCCAGCGAGCATGTGCACCGTAAACGCGTGCTTCTCCTGCATGGCACACGAAAAGCAAAGGAAAGCAGTGCTGGAATTTTGTGATAATCCTCCACGTGGCTTTCAGCGAGCAGTAAATCTAGTTTTTTATTGGTTTGTCACAGGGAGTTCTCTTACAAAGAATAAACATTAAGCGTAGATGGCACAAATTTATGACGTGCAGTCATCGACGAGGCGAATAAAGCTGTCGGAGGGGGAGTGACGAAGAGGAGAAGAGTAGATTGATATACACGTCACGTCAGAGAGGAGAACGCAATTAAACTGGAAGAGGGAAGGATTTGGGCTCTAAGCAACACAGACGTAGATTTATTAAGTAGAACTCAGAAAGCTCATTAAATGCAGGAAAAGACGACAAACCACAGTCTCTTTTTTTCAAATCCATCACCGGTGACCGCACGATTCGCTGTGACTTTGACCACAGTTTGGGAGGGAAACATCCAAAGCAGGCGTGTCCAACATGCGGCCCGCGGGCCAAAAGCGGTCCTCCAGAAGGTCCAATCCGGCCCTCAAAGTGTAAAAATTCCAGAGAAGACATTAACTGCAGATTGGAAATTAGTAAAGCTATAAATTTAAAATAATTTCTAGACCGTGACAAGTTGTTTAGATCATGAAGTAAAATACTAGATTGTTCTTTTGTCATTTTGTGTCTCATTTTTTGCAATGTTTTGTTTGTTTTTTTGCCTTATTTGTCTGACTGACTTTTGTCGTTCGCCTCATGTTTTTGTCATTTTTTTTCTCGTTTTAGTCATTTTGTATTTCTTTTTTGTTCACTTGTTTTTTTTAATCTTATTTGTCATTTTGTGTTTTGCCTTATTCTTTGTTTTGTGTATCATTTGTATTTTTTTTGTCTCACGTGTTGTCTACTTTTTTGTCATTTTGTTTCTTGCTTTTGTCATTTTTTTGTCTCATTTGTGTAGTTTTTTGTCTCGTTTTTGTTGTTTTGTGTCTTTTGTTGTCACTTTATTTCTGTTGTCTCTTTTTTGTTTTGCTTCATCGTTTGTCTAATTTTTTGTCATTTTATGTCTCGTTTTTGTAATATTTTGTCTTGTTTTTTGTTGTTTTTTTGTCTTTTTATGCCTGACTTTTGTTGTTTTGTTTCTCATTTTTGTCGTTTTGTGTTTTGCTTTATTTGTTGTTTTGTGTATCATTTGTGTTGTTATGTGTTTTTTGTCTTTCTTGTGTTATTTGTCTACTTTTTCGTTGTTTTGATTCTCACTTTTGGTCTTGTTTTTGTTGTTTGTTCATTGTTTTTGTCACTTTGTAACTTTTTTGTCACATTTTTGTCTCTTTTTTGTTTCGTGTTGTTTGTTTCACTTTTTGTTGTTTTGTGTCTTGTTTTTGTAGTATTTTGTCTTGTTTTTGTTGTCTTTTGTCTTTTTTTGTCTACAGTAAAATCCTATATTGTTCATTTTCAGGTACTTGTAACTAAATGTTTTGCGCCTTTGTAGACACTCTCTGATCTGTCAGTTGTGAATGGAATTGAACGTATTTTTGTTAAGGAATTTCAGGTTGTTGATAGTGTTTTGTACAAAGATAATTCCTTAAATGTGAACATTTTCAGAACGTACTTTTTTGTACTAAAACAAGGGAAATATTTGGAGTTATTTATCGGTTATTACGCTGTGATTTTACTGGTCTGATCCACTGGAGATCAAACCTGGAACCTGGACTAAGATGAGTCTGACACCTCTGATCCAGAGGCTAAACCAACTTGTCCACCTCACCGCCCGAAATTGATTTCCACCCGTTTAAAGCGAACGAGGGAAAGAACCGGACATCAAACGAGCCACTCTCCTCGTTTCAAAACACAGACCACATTAATAGGAGCCGGGTTTCATGCTGGAACGTTGCAGCTGCATTCCTTGGTTTTCATTTAGAAATTTTTACGCCATGTCACGTTAATGTTCCAACCACTGACATTTCAGTCATCACCTCATTGCAGCTGAGGTAATTCCTTTTAGTACCAAACCAAGGGGGTTGCAGAAAAAGAGCGAAAACAATGAAAAAGGATTGGAGCCAGTCCAAGGCCTGCGAGGAGAAAGCTTATCGTGTATCGTGTTGCTGCTCTGTAGTCTTGTTAGCGTTAGCGTGCTGCTGACGGACCGGTCTGTGCGGGTGGGTCGGTCGGCGCTGAAGCCGGGATGGAGGCCCCCGCAGATCCGGTTTCTCCGTGATGGATGAGTTTGGCTGGAGACTGTCGGTGGAGCTATGACCCTGCTGATTGCATGCATGTTTCATGGGGTGATGCTGTGGAGTGAGGCTACAGATCGCCTCTCACCCGAAACCTACGGTGTCCTCCTCGCTTCCACCGATACAGTCAGACCTGCTCTAATGGCCGAGTGGAATAAACGAGCAGGAATTCTGACTAACACTCACAGCTTGCACATAAAACACAGCCAGCAGGATTCAGCCATGAATTCAAGTCAGTTCATTAAATTACATTTTGCTGCTTGGATCATGTATAAAATAACAAAAAAAAGGCTTTAATATGACCAAGATTTTGCACTTTTAGACGTTCTAATTTATATTTTGGCTCTTTAATGTGTGCAGCAGAATGACCTCCAACCTACCAGAAAAAAAAAAGTTTCATTTCCTCTGTGATCAACACAAGCGACCAAGAAATGCAATAATCAAAACCACAGCTCCATTTAGAGCAGGGGTGTCCAACTGCCGGCCCGCGGGCCAAAAGTGGTCCTCCAGAGGGTCCAATCCGGCCCTCAAGGTGTAAAAACTCCAGAGAAGACATTAACTGCAGATTGTAAATTAGTAAAACTATAAATTTAAAATAATTTCTAGACCATGACAAGTTGTTTGGATCATAAAGTAAAATACTAGATTGTTCTTTTGATGTTTTGTGTCTCATTTTTGTAATATTTTGTCTTGTTTTTGTTTTTTTTTTGTCTGACTTTTGTCGTTTGTCCCATGCTTTACTTGTTTTGTTTCTCGTTTTTGTCGTTTTGAATTTCCTTTCTGTCTTGCTTGTGTTTTTGTCTTATTTTTGTCATTTTGTGTTTTTTTTGTCTCTCTTGTGTTATTTGTCTACTTTTTTGTTGTTTTGTTTCTCAATTTTGTCATTTTTGGTTTCGCCGTTTGTCCCCTTTTTTGTCGCTTTTTTGTTTTGTTTCATGTCCTTTGTCTCATTTTTTGTCGTTCTGTGTCTCATTTTTGTAATATTTTGTCTTGTTTTTGTTGTTTTTGTCTGACTTTTGTCATTTGTTTCATGTTTTTGTCACTTTGTTTCTCATTTTTGTCATTTTGTCTTTCCTTTTTGTCTCGTTTGTGTTATTGGTCTTATTTTTGTTGTTTGTCCATTTTTTGTCGCTTTGTAACTTTTTTGGTCCAAGTTTTTGTCCCTTTTTTGTTTTGTTCTGCGTCGTTTATCTCATTTTTTTGTCATTTTGTGTCTCGTTTTTGTAGTATTTTGTCTTGTTTTTGTTATTTTTTGTCTTTTTGTGTCTGACTTTTGTCGTTTTGATCATAAAGTAAAATACTACATCATCAGTTCCATATAGCTGTGACTAAATGTTTTGTGTCTTTGTAGACACTCTGATCTAGAAGTTGTTGTTTCTTAAATGATAAACTGAGGCATAATCGTGCTGAAATTGAACTTATGTTTCTTTAAAAATTTCAGATGAACTTTTTTGCAGTAAAGCAAAGGAAACATTCGGAGTTGTGGTTATTTATCAGTTGCTATGCTGTGATTTTGCTGGTCACTGGAGATCAAACTGGCTGAATGTGGAACCTGAACTTCGTTTCTCTGCTTTTAAAGCCGTGTAAGATGGAATTTTAAAGGAGTTTATTAAAGTCGGGCACAGGGAGGCTGCTTTTTGTTCTTTTAAACCTACACAGGTGCAAGCAAATAAACCCGCTTCGGCTCCTCGAGTGATGAAAATAAAGCGATTCTGGCTCAAAAATCCACAAGAAGGGGGAAAGGGAGTTCTGGTTTGTGCTCACACCTGGTGCTAGCTAGCAGCAGAGCCCAGCCCTCGGAGCACTACAGGAGAGCAGACTCACCACAGACCGAACAAGCTGTTGGAAAAACCCTAGGTGGCCATAATGAGAACGCCATGTAATGCATCACGCTGCCGGTGCTGCTGGAACCGGAGGCATGCTGGGATAGCAGCAGACGGGAAGGAAGTTAATCACTGACTTAAGGGCTACTCTCCAAAGTTTCTGTCCTCATTGAAAATAGATGGAAACTTAATGAGACTGAAGCTTTTTCTCTCCTTAGCCAGTTTTCCCAAAGTAAATTCTGATATTAGGAGTTTTCAATGAGAATATTATGATGAATTAAAGCTGCAAAGCTCTTCCTGTTCCACTGAAAGTCTTGTGAATCTGGTGAAAATTATGTATACAAAGATAACCATACAAACAGGTGTATTGTGTGCTTTTACTTTTGGAACATTTAGATTCAGTAAAACATCACATTTCAATATTAAGACATACAGGTGATGTTACATGAAATAAATGAAATTAACAAGTTTAGATATTAATTTGTCTAATTTTTATCTTTTTGTGTCTTAATTTGTCTCATTTTTATCATTTTGTGTCTTAATGTGTCTCATTTTTTATAATTTTTTGTCTTAGTTTGTCTAATTTTTATCATTTTGTGTCTTAATTTGTCTCATTTTTATCATTCTGTCTTAATTTGTATCATTTTTATCATTTTGTGTCCTTATGTGTTTCATTTTTATCATTTTGTCTTAATGTGTCTCATTTTTCATATTGTGTTTTAAGATCTTCTTCATGTCTGAATAAGTTTACAATATTACCCTTCTGTTTGTGCTGTAGCTCCATATTTAAAAGCCAGATGGATCCCGTTATTTTTGTATAATAGCACTTATTATGTGTTATTGTTTTATCATTAAACTGTTCCTCATACGATTTTTATTTCAAATCTCATGCTAAAGTACATCGTATGTTTGACTCAAATGTGTAATTTGGGGTTCTGTTTTTTCAGTACTTTAGATAACGGATGTTCCAGTTTATGTTAGTCTTGTTCTGCTTGCAGTGGCAATAAAA
The DNA here is from genome assembly GCF_022539595.1 of Amphiprion ocellaris. NCBI lineage: Eukaryota > Metazoa > Chordata > Actinopteri > Pomacentridae > Amphiprion > Amphiprion ocellaris. The sequence continues at coordinate 2,157,373 of NC_072781.1, forward strand.
AAACAGTAATGTTGGAGTTCACACAAGAGCTTTTCTCTTTAGCTGTTTGCCAGCGTGGCCAGTTGGCAGTTTGATCAGAAGAGGGTTTGATATTGTGGACTTTTTTACGTGCACAGTGTCATAATTGATGGTTGTATCCCATAAAGCTGTCATCATTGGTCTGGGCTGCCAGAGGTGGCCTCCTCGCTCCTCGCCGTGCACGGCCTGCGGTTTGTGTGCACGACAAACAGCTGATAAGAACCGAGCCCAGATAAAGGAGCGGTGTTTGAAACCGAGAGGGAAGTCGATAACGACGCTCAAGGTTTCAGGAATGACGGGTTCCAGCGAGTACACAGATGATCTCAACACAGCACTGATTAGCAGGACGCTGTTTGGTTTGTGTGTGTGTGTGTGCGTGTGTGTGCGGGAAATATCTCCACTCTCATGCTTGGTTTCATCCCTCGGCATGCGTGCACGTCTTCCGATACTGTATTCGTACTTATATTTAAGTAAAGTTTATTATGTGTCTAATTTTTATCATTTTGTGTCCTAATTTGTCTCATTTTTATCATTTTGGGTCTTAATTTGCCTAGTTTTTGTCATTTTATGTGTTAATTTGCCTAGTTTTTGTCATTTTGTGTCTTAATTTGTCTAATTTTTATCATTTTGTGTCTTAATTTGTCTAATTTTTATCATTTTGTGTCTTAATTTTCCTAGTTTTTGTCATTTTGTCTCACTTTTATCATTTGGTGTCTTAATTTGTCTCATTTTTATCATTTTGTTTTTGGTGACTTGTCTCTTCTAGAGGGTGTGGATAGTGCACTTGGTCCTTTGTCCTCTTTCAGTAGACCATTTGTGAAACTTAGATTCTGGCTTTACTCTGGAAAAACAGATCAATGCCGTTGTCAAAAACAGTTTTTTTCAGCTACGTTTGCTTGCGAAAGTCAAATCATACTTGCCTCCAAGAGACTTTGAGAGAGTGATGCACATGTTTATTACAGTACGCTTGGACTACTGTAATTCTCTTTATGTTGGTTTGGGCCAAGCCTCAATTCACAGGCTACAGATGGTCCAAAACGCTGCTGCCCGTTTACTGACTGGAACCAAACGGTACCAACACATCACTCCAGTCTTGTCATCGTTGCACTGGCTCCCAGTTCGCCAGAGAATTGATTTTAAAATTGCTCTCATGGTTTTCAAATGTCTAAATGGCCTGGCGCCTTCTTATTTGTGTGACCTACTGTCCATTCGTAAACCTGCGAGAACTCTGAGGTCCTCATCCCAGCTACTCTTGGATGTTCCCAGGACCAAATTTAAGAAAAGCAGAGGTCAGCGAGCCTTTTCTTTTGTCGGTCCCACTCTGTGGAATAGTTTACCTCCACATGTCAGAGCTGCTGAGTCACTTGAGCACTTTAAATCTCTTGTTAAGACGCACCTTTTCTCCCTGGCTTTTTAATCATCAGATGTGCTGAATATGTTATTTTATTTGCATAGTATAATTTATGTTTTTATTCTATTTTTATGACTTTGCTAATTTTAAAGTTATGTGTCATCTTTTAGTGTATTTGATTGTTGTGAAGCACTTTGGGCTTTTTAGTTGTAAATGTGCTATATAAATAAAGTTGACATTGACATTGACATTGACATTGACATTTTGTGTCTTAATATGTGTCATTTTTATCATTTTGTGTTTTATTTTGTCTTATTTTTGTAATTTTGTCTTAATTTCCTTAATTCATTTCATTCATATTTGTATTTATTTATTTATTATGCGCTCATTGCAGTGCACGTCGATGCCTGTGCATGTATGTTTGCATGCATGTGAGTGAAAGGCCTAATGTCTCATGGATGAAGGAGGAGCATCAGTCTAAGTGGCAGCGCGGTACATAACAGAGTATCCATCCACACTGAGCTGAATAATTCATACGAGGACGGGGAAATCAAACATTTTCGTAGATTAATTTATTGCATAGCAGATGAAGGCTAGAATAAGCCAGAGAGCTTTATTAGCGGCGCATGTATGTCACTGGAAGGCCTTTGTTTTCTTCTTTGTCTTCATGGAGTAGAATCAGTTTTTATTTTTGATCAGGTTTATAGATTGTTACTCTTTATTCTCACGTCATCTGATGTTCATCCTCCTCTTTTAAAAGAAAGAAAACAGTCAGTGATATTTCCTGTACAGTCTTGCTTTGATTCCTTTTGTCTTGTTTCCTTAAATTCCTTACTTTTGGATGCCATATTCCAGACAGGTGTTTCAAGTCCGGTTTGTTTATAAAATGCAGATTAGAAAAGTATGACAATAATACACATATTTGTTATTTTGAGGTGAACTGCTGTACTACTAGAGGCTGATATGACATTATGATGCACGGCTACAGGCTGTTGAACCATTTCCAACATTAAGGCTCAGGTTTAGAATAAAGTTACACTGAGAATCTTACTGGACCAAATTAATGTTAATTTTGTAAAACTGCATTACAGTTTGTGCATGTTTGGGCCACTGTTTGAGCCAATAATGCAGGTTTTGTGTTATTTATCAAGACTTTCAAGCATATAAAGTCATTTTCTAAAGTGTTGATTTGCATGGCCTCACTTAAATGTAAAAATAAATGTAAAACAGATGAGATGTACATAGATGACATTTTGATGAAAGACACAGAATAGCTGTTAGGTTAGCTTTCTGTCCACAGTCGGCTGCTTTAAACGCTTAACTTAAACCTACCAGAAAGCACTGAGGATAGTTTTTTTTAAAGCTCGCCATGCCCTTGGGTAAGACAACCAAACACTTAACTCTCTCTGCAGCTCTGACCTCTCCTGTTTAATGCCTCCACGTCTATCTGATGGGTATGAGAAAACAAATTCCTAATTACTCTCAGCGGAATAAGGTGATCAAGCGCTCCAAGAAAACCTCCTCCACGTACACTTTAAGCCTCTTTATAGAGACGTGTTATGTGCAAATCCATTGCTTTGGAATGGAGGAAAACAGCATTAGGCCAGAATGAGAAGGCATGAATATTGCATCAGAGCTTTGTTATGCTCAGGCTCTCGACTCTCTTAATGGTGCACTTTACCAACTAGCTCTATCCATTAAATGAGCGCGCTTAATGTGAGTGTGTGTGTGTGTGTGTGTGTGTGTGTGTGTGTGTGTGTGTGTGTGTGTGCAGGCGTGTGCGTGGAGATAATGTGTGTGTGTGGCCTTATGGGCTGAACACGTTTGTGTGCTCTGCTTGTGTGAAAGTGATGCAATCCGTCCAAAAAGTGATGCAACAGCGAATTGTTAAACCTTAAACAAATGATGTTAAAAAACTTCACGGCCTCGGTGAGACTGTAAACCATAAACCAGCGGTGTCAAACTCATCTTAGTTCAGGTTCCACATTCAGTGATCCAGACCAGTAAAATCACAGCATAATAACCGATAAAAAAGCACAACTTTAATGTTTCCTTTGTTTTAGTGCAAAAATGTTTACATTTAAGGAGTTTTTTTTTTTTTTTTTTTAAACAAAATATCATGAACAATCTGAATTTTCTGAAGAAAAATAAGTTCAGTTTCATCAACATTCAGCCTCAGTTTATCATTTCCACATTACAACTTCCAGATCACAGTGTGTCTACAAAGGAACACAACATTTAGTCAAAGCTATCTGGAACTGAATGACATGACAAACATGACAAAATATTACAAAAATGAGACACAAAATGACAAAAGCGAGAAACGACATGAAACAAAACAAAAAAATTAGACAAAATATTAGACACAAGCAAGACAAAAAAACAACACAAACCAATGAATAACACAAAACACAAAATGACAAAAATAAGACAAAAAAGACAAGCGAGACAAAAACGAGGAACAAAATGACAAAAACATTGAGACAAATGACAAAAGTCAGGCAAAAAAACAACAAAAACAAAACAAAATATGACAAAAATGAGAGACAAAATGGCAAGACCATTGAGCAATGTAGTATTTTACTTTCCGATCAAAACAACTTGTCATGGTCTAGAAATTATTTTAAATTTATAGTTTTACTAATTTACAATCTGCACTTAATGTCTTCTCTGGAATTTTTACACTTTGAGGGCCGGATTGGACCCTCTGGAGGGCCAGTTTTGGCCCGCAGGCCACATGTTGGACACCCCTGTTCTAAACGGATGAAAAAGAAAAAAACAGGGAGGAAATGTTCTATTTTGTGTCACCTGTGTGGGATGGTTAGCCCAGCATCGACTGGTTCAGATGATTCCCGGCTCTTATCTGCTGAGATAACCGTGATGGCTGTTTGTTTAACTCCTACTCTGACCTCTCCGTTGTTGCTTCTCTTTTTTTTTCTTCGAGCTCTTCCCCTGCGATCAAGGTTGGGAAACTCAATACACCCAGTGCACTCTGTTTTCACCTGGTCGTCACGGTAACCCCAAAACACGGGGCGGTCGTGAATGAAATTCCTGCGTGTCATCAATCACTGGCCGACAAAGACGGGATTGTTGTGGTGTTGGAGTGACGGGGGGGAATGTGCTGGCTGAGGCCCTGAGCTCAGACCTGGATGTTTACTCTGATCTCCTGACCCTGGAGAAAGAGAGAGAGAGACGATAGACCAGAAGATTTAGACGTGAAATAAATGAAATTAACCAGTTTGGGCGTTAAGTCGTCAAATATCTATGTGTATCTGTGAGGACAAGTTTGATTTTTACACGACAGCGAAGACATTTTGGCCAGTTTGAAGTTAAAATCTTGGTTTTAGCTTAAATTTACATCAGAAAAAAGTGAGAATTATGGTTTTGCATTTGGCTGTGTTAGTTCAGGTTACTGCGAGTATAAAGCCAATGAATGTACTCACAAAGATATCCATACAAATGGGTTTATTATGTGCTTTTACTGTTGGAACATTTGGATTCAGTAAAGCAGCATATGTCAGTATTAGGATATACAGGTGATATTAGCTGAAATAAATGAAATTATCAAGTTTGGATATTAATTTATCAAATTTTTATCATTTTGTGTCATAATTTGTCTCATTTTTATCATTCTGTGTCTTAATTTCGCCCAGTTTTATCATTCTGTGTCATAATTTCGCCCATTTTTCTCACTTTGTGTCTAAATTTGTCTCATTTTTGTCATTTTGTGTCTTAATGTGTCTCATTTTTATCATTTTGTTGTCCATCCATCCATCATCTATACACCGCTTAATCCTCATTAGGGTCGCGGGGGTGCTGGAGTCTGGAGTCTATCCCAGCTGACTCAGGTGAAGGCAGGGGACACCCTAGACAGGTCGCCAGTCTGTCACAGGGCTACATACAGAGACAAACAATCACTCTCACATTCACACCTATGGGCAATTTAGAATGATCAATTAACCTCAGCATATTTTTGGACTGTGGGAGGAAGCCGGAGTACCCGGAGAAAACCCACGCATGCACAGGGAGAACATGCAAACTCCATGCAGAAAGATCCCGGGAAAGCCGGGACGCGAACCAGGGATCTTCTAGCTGCAAGGCGAAAGTGCTAACCACTACACCACTGTGCAGCCTCATTTTGTTGTAATTTGTCAATTTTTTTTTTATCATTTCGTGTCTTAATTTTTCCCATTTTTATCATTTTGTGTTAGTTTAACTAATTTTTCTCATTTTGTATCTTAAGTAGTCAAATATCTGTGTGTATCTATAAGGACAAGTTTGATATTCATATTAGTAGGTTTTGGTGTTTTTTTCGTATTACCACTTCTGTCTGAAATTGTCCAGGTTTCAAATCGAGAACAGGACTTAAAGCTAGTTTTACCACCAACTAATACAGAAATTTAAGTTTAAATTACACACAGTGCAATTACCAACAGTATTGTGTCAACGCATCTCATCAGAAATATTGTTTGCAACTGTAAACGTTTTTCTAAATCTGCAAATTATTATTTTTTCAACAATGGAATTGAGGGCAGCACAAAAACCAAGATCTTTACCAGGGATTACGTTTAATTCTAGACTAAATGTTGTCTTTCTGAATAAAACGCACCAAATGTTGGACCATTTGCATCCATGCTGAGTTTTCATGCTAGCAGCAGGTGATCGGCTGCATCACAGTGAAAGTACTGAGCCTATCGGCTTCTCCTCTACTCCCAACAACCTCCCTTCTCTGAATCTCCTCTCAGCCTACAGACTCTTTACAACGTCAACACTCAGCCTGCTTGTCTTTGCCTAACCGTCCATGCATCCTAGAGCCCGTCATTAGCATGTATGAATGCTAACCAGGCTATCAGGGAGGACGGCCATGTGCCATAATCCCCCTCAGCATTCCCGCTCGCCAACACTTGGAATCTGGTTCACATTTCTGCTGCTCGCTGATCCGTCATGGAGCGTTTGGGTTCAAACAAGGGAGGACAGAGGAGTTTCAGAGATCAAAAGGACACGTCCCTACAGCAGAGTAGCAGTATTTATAAGACAGAGTTTACTTCTCAGAGATCTGTTCACTGTAGCAGGTTGGGAAAAAAGTTGACGTTTATCATTCTAGGCCTATAAATAATAATAATACAGTGTAATGGTGTCATTTTAACAACCAACCAAGGCCTGGTTTCCTGCTACCTGACCACCAGATCTGGCTGTCGCATTCTTTTTCTTCTGCCTCTGACTTGAAGTTCACCAAGAAATTCTCTAATTTATATGCGAACATGAATGAAAACTGTTTAATAAGAACTTGAGATGTTCTTGTAGCTGGATTTTGTAGCTTTGGATGGAGCTGGCTGGTCCAGTCTATATAAGAGAAGCTAATTAACTCCATCCTGATTGGTATTGATCTCATTATATAATTCCTGGCATCGAGGTGAACTCCAGTCGACACATTCCTGGAAATGCTGAAATACTTCTTTGGATGAAACTTTGGTCACAAATGGCATTTAGACCATGACAAGTTGTTTTGAAGTAAAATACTAGATTGTTCTTTTGTCATTTTATGTCTCATTTTTGTAATATTTGGCTGGTTTTTGTCTGACTTTTGGCGTTTGTCTCGTGTTTTTGTCATTTTGTTTCTCATTTTTGTCTTTTTGTGTTTCCCTTTTGTCTCGCTTATGTTTTTTGTCTCATTTTTGTCATTTTGTGTTTCACTTTATTCGCTGTTTTTTTGTCTCATTTTTGTTGTTTTGTTTCATGCTTTTGCCAATTCGGCTCCTTCGTATCGCTTGTCCATTTTTTTTGTTGCTTTGTAACTTTTTTGTCAAATTTTTTGTCATTTTGTTTGGCGCTTTTGTCGTTTTGTGTCTCGTGATTTTTTGTCTTTTTTTGTTGTTTTTTGTCTTTTTTTATCTGACTTTTATCGTTTCTCGTGTTTTTGTTGCTTTGTTTTTCGCTTTTGTTGTTTTGTGTTTCCTTTTTGTCTCGCTTGTGTTTTTTGTCTTATTTTTGTCATTTTGTGTTTCATTTTATTCACTGTTTTTGGTCTCATTTTTGTTTTGTGTCTCTCACTTGTGTTGTCTGTCCATTTTTTGTCACTTTTTTGTTTTGTGTTGTCTCATTTTTCGTCGTTTTTGTAATATTTTATCTTGTTTTTGTTATTTTTTGTCTGACTTTTGTCGTTGTCTCATGTTTTTATCGTTTTGTTTCTCGTTTTTGTCATTTTGTGTTTCGTTTTTGTCACGCTTGTGTTTTTGTCTTATCTTTGTTATTGTGTGTTTTGCTTTATTTGCTGTTTTGTGTGTCGTTTTTGTTGCTTTGTTCACGCTTTTGTCATTTTTTGTCCCACTTGTGTTTTTTGTGTCATTTTTGTCATTTTGTGTTTTGCTTTATTCGTTGTTTTGTGTATTGTTTTTATTGTTTCGTGTTTTTTTTGTCTCGCTTGTGTTGACTACTACTACTACATTTTGTTTCTTGCTTTTGTCATTTTTGGTGTCGTTTGTGTCATTTGTGTAATTTTTTTGTCTCGTTTTTGTCATTTGTGTTGTTTTCTTGTTGCTTTGTAACTTTTTTGTCTCATTTTTTGCCATTTTGCGTCTCATTTTTGTAATGTTTTGTCTTGTTTTTGTTGTGTTTTGTCTTTTTTTGTGAGACTTTTGTCGTTTTGATCATAAAGTAAAATCCTCTCTGGTTCAGTTCCAGAGGACTAAATGTTGTGTTCCTTTGTAGACACTCTGTGATCTGGAAGTTGTAATGTGGAAATGATAAACTGAGGCTGAATGTTGCTGAAATTGAATTTAAAGAAAAAAGATAGAAGATTTCTATCTTTTTTCTTTAATTTCACCTGTCTGCATCTCTTTTTGTCTTGTAATACCAGTGACCTTTCCTCTCACAGCGGCTTGTTTTTCTAAAGTTTCTGGTCAATTTAAAGGCTCCATTTCCTTCATAAAGAATAGAGGTCAACACCTGCTCTGTTTCTTTTTCAATACCTGAAAACTGCTCAGACTTATCGTCAACACCGACCCAAACCGGGACCTCTCTCTCCTCCTCTCCTCTCCTCCTGATTTACCGAAGCCAGCCAATATGTTCAAGCCTCCTTGTTTTCTCCAGCGGGACGTGGAGCCCCGACAGTAAATCTCTCTCACCGATACTCCTCCATATGGCTGCATGAAAATTTCATGGTGGAGAGCCCGAGGCTGAAAGGCCTAGCTGCTGGAGAACAAGTGTGTGTGTCTGGAAGTATGAGAGAAGAGCTTCTGAGATGCAGTGATTTGGTGTTTGTAGTGGTGAAGAGTTTATTGTCACACGGCTGCTGCTGCATAGACTGTATATACTGTACATGTAGGGCCATGCATGTGTTTATGTGGTAAAACCAGCCTGCAAGATTTAGGATTTACTGCAAAACCATTCATTGCCTGGAGGGAAACTTTACTGTGAATGCTGTCCATTACATAGAAAGTTTTTATATTTCAGGGTTCCACAGTATTTATCTCAAAGGCAGATGATGTTCCAATGTTCTAAATTTTAGAAGAGACTTCCATGTCATCTGTTTTGAGTAGAGAAAGAACATTACACTGCAATCTGTGTCACTCAGCAAGTATTTTAATACATAACGGCTATCTTGTGTGAATAATGAGCCTTCAAGAAGAAACAAATGACTTTTCCTGCATCACGCTTTAGATCAGGAGTGTTGAACTCATTTTAGTTAAAATGAGGACCAGTAAAATCATAGAATAATAACCTGTAAATAATCACAGCTCCAGGTTTTTTCATTGTTTTAGTGCAAAAAAGTTCACATTTAAAGAATGTTTTACAAAACATCATGAACAACCTGAAATTTAAGAAAAATGAATTCAGTTCAACAACATTCAGCCTCAGTTTATCATTTCCACATTACAACTTCCAGATCACAGAGTGTCTATAAAGGAACACAACATTTAGTCATCTGGGACTGAACAATATAGTATTTTACTTCATCATCAAAATGACAAAAGTCAGACAAAACAAGACAAAATATTACAAAAATCAAATGCAAATGGACAAAAATGAGACACAAAAGAGCAATGAGCAATCTAGTGTTTTACTTTCTGATCAAATCAACTTATGGTCTAGAAATTATTTTAAATTTATAGTTTCACTAATTTACAATCTGCAGTTAATGTCTTCTCTGGAATTTTTACACTTTGAGGGCCGGATTGGACCCTCTGGAGGGCTGCTTTTGGCCCACAGGCTTCATGTTGGATACCCCTGCTTTAGTTGGAGTTTTGTAAGGCTGTATTTTATTTATTTTTTAAACATTCCAAACATCGTCTAAACTTCCTGGTATTTGCTGTCTGTGTTCATCTCCACCCATCTGGTTCTACAAGGCGAGTGAAACAAACAGTATTTGTAACTCGTTCCCTGCAACAAAATCACCTGCAGCTACTGAAGGACGTCTAAACATTAAACAGAGCAGAGTGGAATAAGTCAAGTGAATCCTCTAGAATGAAACTTCAGGAGGCTTGTATGAGGCTGGTTCTCTGGTCTTCAGGGAAGCAGCCTCACTAGAGGTCACTGTTGTAGTTCCAGAGGAGGATCAGTGGAGGGAGGATGGGAATCATTCATTACATTCATCCTCCTGAAAGAGTTTTAAACTGGAAGTGTTACGTTCTATTTGTCTGCATGTCACTGAATATACTCTGTGCATGTGATGGGACTGTTCTTAATCTTACTCGGACACACAGACGACCACAGTGCTGATTTAACCTGCTCCTAAAGCAGGGGTGTCCAACATGAGGCCCGCGGGCCAAAAGCGGTCCTCCAGAGGGTCCAATCCGGCCCTCAAAGTATAAAAACTCCAGAGCAGACATTAACTGCAGATTGTAAATTAGTAAAACTATAAATTTAAAATAATTTCTAGATCATGACAAGTTGTTTTGATCATAAAGTAAAATACTAGATTGTTCATTGTTCTTTTGTGTCTCATTTGTGTAATTTTTTGTCTTGTTTTTTTTTGTCTTTCTTTGTTTGACTTTTGGCGTTTGTCTCATGTTTTTATTATTTTGTTTCTCGTTTTTGTCGTTTTGTGTTTCCTTTTTGTCTCGCTTGTGTTTTTTGTCTTATTTTTGTCATTTTGTGTTTCACTTTATTTTCTGTTTTTTGTCTTGTTTTTGTGGTTTTGTTTCACTCTTTTGTAATTTTTTGGCTCCTTGGTATCATTTGTCCATTTTTTTGTTGCTTTGTAACTTTTTTGTCAAATTTTTTGTCATTTTGTTTGCCGCTTTTGTCGTTTTGTGTCTCATTTTTGTGATATTTTGCTGTTTTTTGTTTCTTGTCTTTTTTTGTCTGACTTGTCTTTTGTCTCATGTATTTGTCATTTTGTTTCTCGTTTTTATCATTTTGTGTTTCTTTTTTGTTTCGCTTGTGTTTTTTGTCTCATTTTTGTCATTTTGTGTTTCATTTTATTCGCTGTTTTTGTCTTGTCTTTTTTGTTTTGTGTCTCTCATTTGTGTTGTCTGTCCATTTTTTTGTCGCTTTGTAACTTTTTTGTCTTTTTGTTTTGTTTTGTGTCATTTGTCTCATTTTTAGTCGTGTGTCTCGTTTTTGCAATATTTTGTCTTGTTTTTGTTGTTTTTTGTCTGACTTGTCGTTCGTCTCATGTTTTTGTCATTTTGTTTTTCGCTTTTGTCATTTTGTGTCTCGTTTTTCTAATATTTTGTCTTGTTTTTGTTGTTTTTTGTCTTTTTAAAGTAAAATCCTCTATGGTTCATTTCCAGATACCTGTGACCAAATGTTTTGTGTTTTTGTAGATAAACTGTGATCTGGAAATTGTAATTTGTAGATGATAAAATCAGGAATAATATTGTTGAAATTGAATTCATTTTTCTTAAATTACCAAATTTTTTTCTTATGAATGATCTTGCATGACATTCACTTGTTTCTGTTGTGTGGTTTCCTGCCAGAGAGAGGAGAGGAGGCTGTTTAATATTTTAATAGAATATGGAGTAAATGTGATGCCAAATGCGACGCCACGTGGCCTCATAAATATACAATACGCTGCTAATATGTCCTTCTCCATCAGGCTGAGTGTGATTTCTCTTTAACCTTTTCTCTACTGTTGAAGTTGTGTGTTTAAATTGTGTTGTACTCTGAAAATTTACTATTCTGGTCTAAGAATGTGATTCCGTGTCTCACATATTTGGACCTGCACTTCTTAAAGATAATCAATTATTCACAAAATACGCACCTTGCAGTTGTGACTGGCTGCATGTGAGCTGCATCACCTGTCATTAATCATTCATGAGTTCCATCTGTGTCCTGGACTTTTCAGACTCCAGCTCTCTGGAAAACAGAAGGATGAACTCTTTATTAAATATATTAGAGCTGCAGCAGTTAATCAGTCGTCAGTTATTCACTGAATCACCAACTATTTGGATTATCAAGTCATTTAATGTCATTTAACATCATTTTTCATAGAAAAAAAACACAAATTCTCTGAATCCAGCTTCCTAAAACCAAATATTTTCTGAATATCTGTGGGTTGTAGATAAAAGTAGACATTTGAGGATGTCGTCTTAGGGTTGAGGAACACCAGTCGACATTTTGGAGCATTTCTTGCATTTAACTGACTAAACAGCCAAATGAATGATTGAGAAAATAATCATCAGACTTATCGACAATAAAAATAATGGTTGGTTGCAGCCCTATCGTAAAAAAGGACACATACGATGGAAATTATGGCACGACAGTGTGGAAAACAAATGGTAAAAATGATAATATGCACTGTACAAAGCACACTTAAACTCTACCTGCAGTAAATTACCTTTCCTATAAACCTCACTTATCTTTCCCCTTTGGTGATGGCAGTTTCTTTCTGTGGATTCTATCAACTTCAAATTATATTTTGACATTAGAATGGGACATGTCTGCATCTTCAAACCATAAACAAGGAAGTGAATTCGGTGACGTACGTGCATTACGTTTGGACTGCTATGGTTGGTGGAACTCACGGGAGGCGGGCCTAAATTGTGGAAAAGTTGTGGTGATTGGACAAAATTACAATGTGACACAGAATTCACAGAGATTGGTTGAATTTGCTTTAATTGGTGCCATTGCAACATTGAGAATTCCTGGAGGGGCTCTTAAACCGGTGGCTTTAATTTTACTCGTTGACTTGCCAATCAAAGCAGTTCAATGAAATTGGTCCAACAGTTTATCAGTGAGTCCATTTGGTTTCTCAAAATTGTGCTGGATGACATTTTAGCAACTGTTTATTTTTCACTGATTTCATTAATTTTTGTCACACTAGACCAGGGGTGTCCAACATGTGGCCCGCGGGCCAAAAGTGGTCCTCCAGAGGGTCCAATCCAGCTCTCAAAGTGTAAAAATTCCAGAGAAGACATGAACTGCAGATTGTAAATTAGTAAAACTATAAATTTAAAATCATTTCTAGACCATGACAAGTTGTTTTGATCATAAAGTAAAATACTAGATTGTTCATTGTTCTTTTGACATTTTGTCTCTCATTTTTGTGATATTGTCTTATTTTTGTTGTTTTTTGTCTGACTTTTGTCATTTGTCTCATGTGTTAGTCGTTTTGTTTTCCTTCTTGTCTCATTCTTGCCATTTTGTGTTTTGCTTTATTCATTGTTTAGTGTATCATGTTTGTGTTTTTTTTACACATTTTTGTAATTTTTTTGTCTCATTTGTCCATGTTTTTGTTGCTTTGTAACTTTGTTGTAAAATTTTTTGTCACTTTTTTCTTCTGTTTTGTGCCATTTGTCCCGGTTTTTGTCATTTTATTTCTCGCTTTTGTCGTTTTGTGTCTCATTTTTGTAATATTTTGTCTTGTTTTTGTTGTTTTTTGTCTTTTTTGTCTGACTTTTATCGTTTGTCTCACGTCGTCGTTTTTTCTCGTTTTTGTCATTTTGTGTTTCCTTTTTGTCTCGCTTGTGTATTTGTCTTATTTTTGTCATTTTGTGGGCTGAATGTGGAACCTGAACTGAGATGAGTTTGACATATGTGATACTCAGGACACAGCATTACTCAGAAAAATATTTTTAATTGTCAAAACAATACATCTTGGAGCAGCTGTACAACAGCAGCAAAAACATTACAAGTATTTCTTTGAGGGTCATTCTATAATTTAGGACTAGTTTGTTCAACACTTGGAGACGTCACCAGGGTAACCCATTCTTCTATAGTGAGTGCTGAATTATGGGTTGTATGTAGGATTAATGTTCCCAGGCTGGTGAGAGTTTACAGTCCGTTTATAGTGATGAATGTTTCCTGTTCTCAGAGAGTCTTGTATTTAGGCCAATATAACATCTGTTAAATGTCCAACTTTGGCTCTTTGCATATCACCTAGTACCTTTCTTCTGCTGTCATTATTTAAATCTGTTTCATTGGCAATGCTCACACATCCTTGTTTCTCCAAGAAGATCCATCACCAGAGCTTGATGTTGCAGTTTAGGTACTTTTCACGTCTTGCAAAAGGAAAAAGCTTTAATTCTCAGTGGTATTTGGTAAAAAGCAATCAGCTAGCCCCACTTTCAGGTCAAATTTGTGCCATCTGCTTCCATTGCAAAAGGCTCTGGGTGCTTATATTTCCCAAGCATGAAGCTGTTCTTACATAGCAAATTCTGGAGCCAAGAACTGTTAAAGCACCCATTTTAGACCTATTCTATCCAGCCCCTGGCATTAAACTCTACAGAAATGACAAATACCAGCATAGTAGTAGTTTCTTCATGCATTAATCCTGAATTATATCCATTCAGAGTCACTAAGAAGCACTAAACCCAAACCTTTCCGGCTGCCAGTAGGTGAAGCCGTGCCCGACTTACCCCACATCACCCTCTAGATGGAACTATGCTTCACATGCTGCAACTAAACCACAGCGGAGTGGCTTTGTTTATTTTATAGCACTTGTCTGGATGTAATGGTTGAGGCGATTTATGTCAGAGTTCCTCAAATGTTCTTATTATATGCTTTCACTGTGATGTTTGAAGGAGAGCTGCTTTGGGTTTTGTGAGGACGGTCTCTCAGCATCACATCAGCTTCATCTCAACGCTTTCTGACAGCAGCGGTCAGAGTTTGTTTTGGTTGTGGTTTGGTTTCCTTCATTGTTTTTGGTCTGATTTTGGGAGATTTTGGCACGAAATGATCCGAGGGAAATCCCTGAGGAGAATTTGGGAATCAAACACTGGAGTTTGTTTAGTTTTTTTGCTCAGAAAACTCAGTTTGGTCGCTGTGTTCAAGAATTTCTGTAACAAAGCAAAAATCGAGAGTAGAAATCACAGAAAACACAGATGCCTACACACACACACACACACACACACACACACACACACACACACACACACACACACACAAACATGAACGGACACACACACTGAGCTGCAGCCCTGTGCTTGATTGTCTTACCATCAGTCATTCTACAAGTGGTAATTGAAAACACATCTCCCTCAGCCCCTGGCACCCATTACCAATAAGACACACTGGGGCTTTTCTCCTCCACAACACAAAGCACAAAAACAAATAGAGTCAGAGAGAGAAGAACGCTGTAGCTTTTGGCACGACATGAAGAGAACGAGCTCCCAGTGATTGGTGGACAGCCAGATCCATTTTTCCAAAAAGGGGATAAGAAGAAATATATGTTTCCCTGACAAACAGACAAAGCGTCGTCCCCAGTCGATTCATAAATCCTCATATTCTGAGCGCCGGTCTTTGGAAAGTCTATTAGTTCCGGATGTCTTCTTATCCTCCGTTTTTTCTGAAATTCTGAAGCAAATGAGATGGACACATGTAGAGAAGCATCCATATATATTAACATAGTGTACATTTAAAATATTTATAGTTTATAAAGGAGCATGAAGCTCTAAATATCTTTTAAATCAAGATATTTAGGCCTTTTAAATGAAATTATTGCCTCCCGTGGGAGGATATTTAGGTATGTAAGCAGTTTTAAAATGAATATTTGGTCATAATCCTCCTTTTCAAAGCCTGATGCCTACATTACCCACGAAGAATGACCAAGTATCGAGTTTTATTTTCTTGCAGAGTGAAGTTCCACTTGCCAAGGAGGAATAAATGTTCTTTAGTTTCTTTAAAACAGTGGATGTTTCCAGACTTAACTTGCAAAACTTTGGGTTTTCAGGGGTGTTAACATGTTCAAAATTTTGCAGGATATCTTTGGAAATTACTTTAAATGTGGAAATCAAGTTTTCTCCTTGAAAGAATCACTAAATGAGCAAAACAGAGGTTTGTCAGAGTGTTTGTTTAAAATCTGAACCATTACAAGTGCAGCAAAAGGAGAAAATCCAGCGTTCATTAAGATAAAAAACTCCAGCGTTGTTGCTTGAAATACCTGAATTCACAATGCAAATGATCTGAAGACACGTGCACGCGAATGCACGTCTCCTGCACGTGCACACACACAAACTTTCATGCACTCTAATGCCTCTCACATGCAGCTCTGATTAAAATGTATGTTTATCGTGACCCGGAGGAAGGAGAGTAAATGACACGAGGTTTAATTGGAGGCCGAGAAAAAAAACGAAAACACCTGTGAGGAACGTCTCCGTCTTTGTCCATGTGGTCAGACACACACACACACACACACACATGCACACACACATGCACACACACGCACAAACACATGCACACACACGCACACACATGCACACACACACACGCACACACACGCACACACACACACAAACACATGCACACACAAACACATGCACACACACATGCACAGACATTCTAAACAAAGGCTGATCAGTGAGGCAGAAAAAAAAGTGAGAGGAGGTGGAGGAGGGGATGGCGTGGAGGAAAAAGAGGCGAGGCTGACAGGCAATGATTGATGTTCGGCCATCACGCGAGGCCTGACACTCATCCCTCCCTCCCTCTGTTTTAGTGTGTGTGTGTGTGTGTGTGTGTGTGTGTGTGTGTGTGTGTGTGTGTGTGTGTGTGTGTGTGTGTGTGTGTGTGTGTGTGTGGACGGATGGATGTTTTCCAGCGTGTGTGTGTTCCAAACTAAAACCCATTCAATCAATAAGAGCGAGGCTTTCTGAATCACCAGATTGCTGAGTAGACAGAAGAAGAGGCGCTCCAGAGCACATTTCACATGTAGATTAAAATCCCAGTGTGGTAACCTTTAGCGTGGGCCGAGTGGGCGGCCGAGTGGAGGAGGTGGAGGAGGTGGTGGTGTACCGGGGGGTTAGCAGCATGTAAACAGGCCTGATATGTCAAGGTGGCGTACGTGACACGGGACAGGCGTGTTGTTCATGAAGAAAAGCACGGCTGAGGTGAGCCGGTCACACGCTGGGGAAATGTTTACATGTAGGAACAGGAAGAGCTCAGAAATACACCTGATCTGTGACGTACGCTGTAAAAAATGAACTTTTAAAATCTGCAATTTCTTCACCAGTTTAGGGTTGTTTCACAGAATGTTGTTAAATGACATGGTCTTTTACCTACACTTGATTATATTGAGTAAAATTACAGAAGAAAAATGTCAATTGATGAATATCTATGCTTTATTTCTTTTCTTTTGTTTAACCATAAAATTCCAGTATTTTTTATTATTTTAGTCAGCAAAAATATCAATCCTTTTTATATGTATATTAAGGATTTAAAAATGGTTTCAAGTATGACTTTACAAGTAATTATTTACTAGATAATATCTAGTAAAATTACAGAAAAAAGTATTAATTTATAAATATGTTGTTTTTCTTCTTTTGTTTGACCATTAGAGTATGTTTTTTTATTATTTTAATCAGCAAAAATATCAGTCCATTTTTAAATGTATATTTTGAATTGAACGATGGTATAAAATATGACTATAGATTTTTTTTAGTTTTGTTAAATTAGAGATAATATCTAGTAAAATTACAGAAAAAATATTAATTTATAAATATCTCTTGCGTTGATTTTTTCTTTTGTTTCACCATAACATTACAGTATTTTTTCATAATTTTAATCGGCAACAATATCAATCTTTTTTTATATGTATATTAAGGTTTCAAAAGTTTAGCCTAGTTTTGTTAAATAACCGATAATATCTAATAAAATTACAGAAAAAAATATTAACCTCCTATGACCTTGTTAATTTATTCTTTTGTTAAACCATAGCATTATAATATTTTTTAGTATTTTAATCGGTAAAAATATCAATTTTTTTTATATGTATATTAAGGATTTAAAAATAGTTTAATCTAATCTATGACTTTACAAATAATTATTTACTAGATAATTTCTAGTAAAATTACAGAAAAAAGTATTAATTTATAAATGTCTGAGTGTTAATTTATTCTTTTCTTTAACCATAACATAGTATTTTAATCAATAAATTCTTTTTTATATGTATATTAAGGTTTGAAAAATGGTTTAAAATATTACTTTACAGATTTTTCAGCTTTTGTTAAACTACAGATAATATCTAGTAAAATTCGAGAAAAAAATATTACTTGGGCAAAAATATAAAACACAGAACGCCAAAACTATAAATACATCCACATCAAAAATCTGTATTTTGAGAACAGTATTTCATTCTTTTGTTTAACGATAAAATGACTCTATTTTTACAGTAATTATCAGCAAAAATATCATGACTTCACAGATAATTGCCTTAATTTGAAAGAAAAAATAAGTGTATTAAGTATTTCTGAAAAACTGTACAGAATTTTTTACTGTTTACATAAATGACAGATAATGTCTAATAAAATCGCAAAAGTATTAATTTACACACTGATTGTAACAAAAATCCAAAACTGTAAATAATGTCAACATTGTTACTGTATTTAAAGCCACAAAAATATTGTTGGTTTTTTTTTTACAGATATTTTCTATTATTTGAAAAAAAATTTATTTATATTAAGTATTGACAAATGGTATATAATTTTTTCAAAGTGTTATTTTGCATATTTTTCTGGTTATGTTAAATTACAGAGGATATCTAGTAAATTTACAGACAAAAAGTGTTAATTTATATGATCATAGTTACAAAATCATCCAAAACTGTGAACACTGTCTACATTAAAAATTGGTACTTTTACAAATCCTAATTTATTCGTTTGTGTTTTACCATTAAATTATACTATTTTTTACAGTATATCAGCAAAAAATATAATTACTTTATAAATATTTACCATTATTAAAAAAAAAAGATCATGTATATTACGGGCTGACACATTGTGAATAATTTTTAATTTTAAAATAATTTTTCTTTAAAAAACATTTAATTTTACAGATTTTTCCAGTTTTGTTAAATTCCAAATAATACTTAGTAAAATCACAGAACAAAGTAAAATATAAATCAACAAAGCCCTGTCAGATTTGTTCCACATATCATCTCCTTGATTAAAAAACCACATCGGTCGACTCCTGTTACTGCTTATTGAACTCCAGCTCCTAGACTTTGTGACGTTCTCTTTGTATTTGGCTCTTTTGTTCTAATTTTCAGTTGGTGTTTCTTTTTCTCTGTTTCTTAAAGCGTTGGCATTCAGTCTGTGATCTTCTTTGGGGAAACTTTCTCCTGAAACGACATCGGCAGCGGCAACAACAGTTCGTTTGGGACAAATAAAGGTGAGAAGTTAATATCTAACACTTGTGTTGAGCAGTAAAATAATAAAACTCCACATATTAACACCTTTTAAGCATTAATCCACTGACAGAGCAGCGCAGAAACATCACAGCTGGGAGGATTAGCAGCAAAGATGCAGCCAGAATACTAAAAGAAAAAGCACAAATCTCCAGGATTACTCTGAAAGCACACATTAGGGTGTGAACAGTCTTGACTCTGGTGGGTTTGTGGGTCTGCAGCGCTGTAGGGCCACATGTCGGGACTTTTGTTGGACTTACAGTGCATCATTTGGGCTGTGTGCAATATGCTCGAAAAGAAATAACCCAAAAATACTGCGGTGACACCACAATAAACCCCCAAATACTAACTCTTAACCCTCACTTCTTACAGTTTTTTCAGATGCAATGGTTCATGAATCAAGCATCGCTCTTTATGCAGCAGACAAACACAGTGTGTGTGTGATAAATCTAATAAATGCAGACCGTCTGAGGCTAGCTCACCCTGGACGTTTAACTGCAGCCTTCCTCTCTTAGCTGCAGGGATGAGCCTCCATGTTGGCTCAGATGTCTGCCCTGTTTCCATCCCTCTTTACATGCTGCAAACTTGGCGACTAGCTAACCCAACAGAAAGGCGATGGGTTCGGTAACAGCTCACACGGTGAATTCCCACGCTGACAGGAAAGGCCCCGGCTGCTTGTGAAAAACTCACAAAAAACCCTGAATTTTCAAACCAAAACATACAAATCTGCGTGTGGCTCTCAGGGGAGGAAACACGGGGCAAAGCCTTGATGGAAATGTTTCATTTCTTTTCCTCCCAGCAGATGCTAAACGAGCAGCACGGATCTCTCGATTTGCATCTTTAGTTGCTTTGTTGATTTGATAACACATATTTGCATTTGGAAACAGCTCCAGTAATTTGACTGGGGACCTCCGATCTGCCTTTGAGGAGAAGTCTGGGCTTCGTGCTGGCGCTCCTTTCTTCTCCTTCCTTCTTGGCATTTAGCGTGTTTGTGTGCGAGACAGAAAAAAGTGTGTCTATTAGTGAACGCAGCCGTGTAATCGTCTCCTAACTGTGTGAGAACGTTGATCTTCTCCATGTGAGCCTCTTTACAGCCGTTGTATCTGTCGTTCTTTATCAGAGCGAGGAAATGGAATTACAGACGATGAGCAGAAAGCAGGGAGCTCTGGACCTGGACCAACCTTCAGCTCTGAACAGGGGCTGGTGTTGTTAGACTTGCAGAGAGAAAATAGATAAGGAAGATGTTTTAGAGGAAAGAATTCTGCAAGTTCTCACATCTTTAAGGGGCTGCATGAAGGTCAGATTTTATTTCTAGGGTCAAGATTAGAATCAGGAATAAAGGTTCCTGCCACGTTTCTACATCATAGTTTGCTTCATTTTTGTAAAGAAGAGAGTTTAACCAGAAACGATCTGTTTTTACTGTCTAGTTTTATTGACAGAGTACATGAAGCATCACTGCCACTAACAACACATTCATTACTGTGGATAATTAATGTTTGTACATTTAAAAACACCGTGCAATATCATTATTTTTCTACTTATGGATAAATATGTGTACTATGCATAAAAATCTGTACAATGTTAATACTTCTTTATCATATATTTTACTATATTTTCACTGAATTTTTACTGTATTTTCACTATATTTTATTACACTATGGTTCAAAAGTTTGAGGTCACTTAGAAATGTCCTTATTTTTTTAAAAGAAAAGCATTTTTTTCCATGAAGATAACATTAAATGAATGATAAATCCAGTGTAGACATTGTTAATGTGGTAAATGACTATTGTAGCTGGAAACAGCTGATTTTTAATGGAATATCTCCATAGGGGTACAGAGGAACATTTCCAGCAACCATCACTCCTGTGTTCTAATGCTACATTGTGTTAGCTAATGGTGTTGAAAGGCTCATTGATGATTAGAAAACCCTTGTGCAGTTATGTTAGAACATGGATAAAAGTGGGAGTTTTACTGGAAAACATGGAATTGTCACACTTTTGAACAGTAGTGTATATTGTTAATGCATTTTTAATATATTTTTACTGTATTTTTACTGTTTTATGAGATTTTTACTCTATTTTTTCTATATTTTTACTGTATTTTATTATATTTTATTACACTACCGTTCAAAAGTTTGGGGTCACTTGGGGGAATTGCCTGAGTGACCCCAAACCTAACTACGTATTTTTGGAACCTAAACCAACAGTACACAAGTGAAAATGAGACTTAAATCCAGGAATAATGTCTACATTCACTCCTTCTACCTCCTTATGTGGACTTTATAGCGCCATCTAACTACTGTGTGACCTTAACCTATCTTAACCTTTTGGTGAGCAAACCTAAGAATGCAGTTTAGTTTAGTTTATGTATGAATGTATTTTTTCAGATAGAGGGTTGCAGGAACAGCGCTTCAACACAAAGGATGCATGTGGCTCCAGCAGAATGTTCTTTTGAAAGACGGCTAAGATTACTCGCTTAGCATTAGCTGTAAACATGAGAACAAAACAGAGACTGAAGCCTCATAAACACAAACACTAAAGCAGTAACAATATGCAGATTGTCATTTTTACAAGAACAAATATTGTTATACAAGCATTGGTTGCAGGGATATGCGATGTTCAAAGCTAATTTACAAACACCAGAAACTCATCCAACCTCCTTCTCCGTCTCTTTTATCTGCAACCAGCCTTAAATGAGAGCCAGATGATCCGTTAACGGTACAAAGACCCAACATCATCAGCTGCTCGCCATCATCAGGACCCAGCGGGACCCTGGAGACGTCACAACAGCCAGTAAGTGTAGAAGGTGGGAGGCTCTGGAGTCAGTATATAATAATTACAGGACTTTTTTTTATCATAGTCTACATTTTTGCCTATAACCAAACACCACATGGCATTTTAGAGAAAGATTCTTCTAAATATTATACATGTATTTGAGTAAAATTGAAATTCAAAGTTATTTGTAAAGATATTGTAGTAAACCTGCTGACACACAATATGACCACAAAACACCTAAAATGACCACAAACAGACTGAAAACTGCCACAAAGGGGTGCAAAATGACCACAAAAATGCACAAAATGACCACAAAAAGACTTAAAATGCCCACCAAACAGTCTGAAAATGACACAAAAACAAACAAAATGAGCAGACACACAAAACAAACACAAAAAGACACAACATGACCACAAAACGCACAAAATGACAAATGACCACAAGAAAAACACAAAATGTTCAAAAAATAACATATAAAAAAACAAAATGAGCACAAAACACCTACAATTATCACAAAGAGACTAAAAATGCACAAAATGACCAAAAAAAGACCTAAAACACCCACAAAACTGTCTGGAAATGACCAAAAAAGAAACAAAATGAGCACAAAGACACACAAAACAACCACAAAAAGACACAACATGACCACAAAAATGCACAAATTGACAAAAAATGACACAAAATGATCACAGAAAAACACAAAATGACTCCGTGAGACAGATAATTATCATATAAAGACACAAAATGACGAGAGACGCACAAAATGACCACAAAAACACCTAAAATTATCACAGACTAAAATTTGATATATTGCCAAGACAGAAATATCTGTCATGATTATCTCAACTTAATAAAAGAACACAATCCAAACTATTTCTGAATCAGCTCATTTTATTATTGTTTAGCTCATTAGAAGGTGGTTGGTATTAAATTCATTATTTAGTTGACATTTTAGTGATATCCAGTCATTTTTTTATTAATAAGTGATTGTTTCCATAATAAATAATTATGGAATTTGTAAAGACATGATCACAATGAACATAAAAACATTAGTAATGTATGCAAGATTTATCACATGGACTTCAAAAGTTCCTCAGTTATAGATTGACTCAAACATTTTTTGAGTCATTTTGGAAAATTTTCGTGTCATTTTCAACAAGTTTTATGTCAGCTTGGATTGTTTCTTGTCGTTTTAGATAATTTTTGTGTCTTTAGGATAATTTTCATTTAGGACAAATTTCATGTCATTCTGGACATTTTTCTTGTCATGTAATTTTCTGTAATTATGGATAATTTTCAAATCATTCTCAACAAGTTTTCTTAGCAAGAGTCATTTTGGACAAGTTTTGAGTTGTTTTGGATGAATTTTGAGTCATTTTGGACAATCTTTGAGTCACTTTGGACAATCTTTAAGTCACTTTGGACAATTTTCAAGTCATTTTGGACAATTTTTGAGTCATTTTGAACAATTTTCTTGTCAGCTTCAACAAGTTTAATATCAGCTTGCATCGTTTCTCGTCATTTTGGATCATTTTTGTGTCTTTGGGA
Organism: Amphiprion ocellaris; assembly: GCF_022539595.1. NCBI lineage: Eukaryota > Metazoa > Chordata > Actinopteri > Pomacentridae > Amphiprion > Amphiprion ocellaris. Next base: position 2,180,624 of record NC_072781.1, read on the forward strand.
TGACTCCCTCAGGTATATTTTGACCCTCTGAACCACTGGAGGAACCTCAGACCTTCAGGAGATGTCAGCTGGCAGGTGTTCTGAGTGTTGATCTGCTTTGCACATTGCAGAGGGAACCCCTCGGCCTCCACAGTCCTGCTTTGCCTTGCATTTTCCATGGTGTGTTTCTGGATAATTACCGTGTGTGTGTGTGTGTGTGTGTGTGTGTGTGTGTGTGTGTGTGTGTGTGTGTGTGTGTGTGTGTGTGTGTGTGTGTGTGTGTGTGTGTGTGTGTGTGTGTGTGTGTGTTTTCATTCGTCCAGCAGCTGGAGTTCCACTCAGCTGGCCTCTCTTTATGCAGTCCTGCTGTCCAGTGTCTCTGCACAGTGGGGGCCATTTTAACTCCAGAGCACACAACTCACAGAAGCTAGTGCCACTTAACGTTTTAACGCCCCGTTTACGTGTCGCACAACGACACCACAATGAACCCTCCGTGTCCGTGAAGATGAGCCGACGCTGCGTTAAAAAAAAAAAGAAACACATCCAACCGGTTTACCCCCAACTCCAAGGATCTGCCAACAACAAACTGTGCACACTGGAAAAAATGCCCCTCTCAAAACAAGAAAAAAAATGTATTTCAAGGAACTTTTACCTTGAAATCAGTGAAAAAATCTGCCAATAGAATAAGTGAAAAATGTCTTGGTAAGACTTCTTGAAATAAGATATTTAGAATATTGAGATCTTAAAATTAGCTGGGAAAATTTATTTTAAGCTATACTTTACCAGGATTGTCAAGCTTAGGTGTCTTAAAATAAGCCAGATATGCTTAAAAAAAAAACAGCAGTTTTTCACTCAAAAATAGATTTTTGCTTTCATGTGACCTCCTGATTTGAGATGTATTAACCCTCCTGTTGTCTTCATTTACAGGCACCAAAAATATTGTTTCCTCATCTGAAAAAAATCCAAAAATCAGCAAAAAAAAATCCCGAAATTTCTGAAAATTTGCAAAACCTTCAGGGAGAAAATTCCAATAATTCCTTAAAAGTTTCCCTTAAAAGTTTTATTTTAAAAAAAATCCCCCAAATTTGGCAAGAAAATTCTTGTAAATATTTTCAAAAAATGAGTAAAAATCTTCCAAAAAAAAATCCTAAAAATATCTAAAATGATTCCATATATATCAGTAAAACTTCTAATATTTTCTTTAAGAACATTCACATGAAAATCAACCAAAATCCAGTGAAATTCGCTGGATTTTGGTTGATTTTTATGTGAATGTTCTTAAGAAACATTTTTAACATTTCTTGTTTTCCACCAAAAAATGTTCAAAGATTTTCCAAAAATGTTGAAAATGTGGACATCAGAAGTTTCACTGTGAAAATATATTTTTTCCACATTTTTAAATTTTAAAACGGGTCAATTTTGACCAACAGGACGACACGAGGGTTAAACTTATTTTGAGTTTTCTTATAAAATTCAACTCAAAACAAGATAATTTCAAGATTGTTTGACTTAAGAAGATATTTAAGATGCATTGTCTTAAAACAAGTCCCTCCATCTGCTGAAGTGTCTCTTGTTAAATGAATTTATCTTAAATCAAGTGGGATGAGACATTTTGACTAAAAAGAAGACAAACAGACTTGGTAAGATTATGAGTTTTTGCAGTGCATTAGAAAGCTCCCAGCAGCCTCCCTGCATCTGCTGCTCCCTTTTTTCCTCAGGGGAAGATTTGGCACCTCACTGTAAAGCCCAGCAAGAAAATTACCTCAGCCTAAACCTGTCAACACACCATTACAGCCCACGCCGACTATTACGGGCCGGGGAGAAAAGGGCCAAAGCCATTGTAGCGCAAAGGTGTTGGCAGATATAGGCCGGAGGAATGTGGCAACGGGGATGCTTGTTGGCCGTGTGCAGGAGAGCCTCGCTTCTGAAAACACAGCGAAGTCTGCAGACCCTTATCAGCATGCTTAATAAAGCGTGCTGCTGCTGGGATATCAGTCCCAGATTTAAAAACAACATTGTGATAATCCCAGTTTGAACGGTCGACAAGACGTGGAATTTAAGAAAGCTGAGTTGATTGCGCAGCTTTCACTGGGATAATAAATCCTTCACAAGACGTGTTTTTTCTATTCCTCCTTCCATTCCAAAGCAGTGATTTACATTAGAATAACAAGACTCTGCTACACACCTCCGTCCTCCTTATCGCCACCACGTCTGGACGACTTTGACCTTTACATGACTTATTTTCCTAGAAAATAAATTCCTCTGATTAACTAGCTGTAAATTAGTGGATACGAGTTTAAACTAAATACTGTGAATTTTTAGCCTTATGTGGTTAAAAGGTGGGCTTTCCTGGCATTTAAATCACCAGAATTCTAGATATGTTAGTATCACACTCAAAAAAAAAGTAAAATTAAAAAAAAACTGTGAAAATCTGGCACCAGAGGCACCAGAAAAATATGTTAAAAATGGAGGAAAAAGAAAATAATAGAAAATATCTGTCATTTTTAGCAGATTTAAATACAGTAAACAGCATCATTTTACTGTCACATGTTGTTAAACAACAAATTACTGTTTGTAAAAGGTTTTTTGTTTGTTTATTTATTCTTTCACAGTCAATATGTGAATTGATACTTGTGATTTTTGCTTCCTATTACCTGTAATTTACTGGAATGGGAAAAATGTGTTTTAAAAACTGTTTCAAAAGTTATTTATCATTTTGAAATCTTTAATATACACATTTTTTATCTTAAATAACAGCATTTAGATTTAAAACAGCAATTTTTTTGATGATTTTAATGCACTTTAAAAATATTTTTTAAATGTTTTTTAAAGTTGTTTGTCATTTTTCAGTCTTCAATATTGCTATTTTTCTTCTAAATAACAATAAATCTGTAAAATAACAATATTTTTAGCTGATTTAAATGCAGGTAAAATAGTGTAATTTCATGATAAAATCACAAATTGCTATTTGTAAAAATACAGATTTTTTTTTAGACTTTCAACCTGTTTTTTCTGGTTAACATATAAATTTATACTTTCTGTGATTTTACTATACAATATCTTTAATAAAACTGAAAATATGTAAAATAACAGTTAATTGATTTAAAAAAATTTAAAAACAGTTTTAGAAAGTTATTTGTCATTTTGAAATCTTTAATATGCACATTTTTTCCTCTTAAAGAACAGCATTTATATTCAAAATAGCACATTTTTTGATGATTTAAATGCAGTTAAAATGGTGCAATTACGTTATAAAACATTGTAAAACTACAAATTACTATTTATAAAAACACAGATTTTGGATGTGGGCTAGATGTTATCTGTAATTAACAAAAAAGCAAGTCTTTAATATACATATTTTTTCTTCCAAATAACAATGAATATCTGAAAAATAATATTTTTTGCTAAAATAGTGTAATTTTATGATAAAATATTGCAAAAATCACAAATTTGTAAAAATACAGATGCTTGATTTAAAACTTTTTAACACTTTCGACCTGTTTTTTATGGTAAACATACATTTTTGCATTTTTCTGTGATTTTGCTATACATTATCTTTAACAAAACTGTGAAAATATGTAAAATAACAATTAATTGATTAAAAAAACATTTAAAAACAGTTTGTAAACAATAAGGTTCTAATGTTAACGCTTTGCTTCTCCATACTACACACGAGTCTAAACACCTGATCTGGAAGGCGACTCGTCTTTCCTAAAACACGCTGAGCTGTCTTTAAGCTCTGCCCCATCATGCTCGTGGGTTTTCCATCACCGTCCTCTGAGGAGGGAGTTGGGGAATTTGGCAGCTCTCCCCTCCTCTCGACCTCCCCCCGGTGGGGAGGGCGGTCATACCTGGGGGCCCATGAATGGAGCCCTCAGGTGAAGCGCTGTTGAAACAAATCTAAAGCTGCCTAATGACACGCACCGTGAAACTCTTCACAGGTCATTTACGCTGCTGACAGGCCTCCTCCTCCTCCTCCTGCCGGGTGTTTGTGGCGAGATAGAAGCAGACAGACGAGACGCAGAAACACAAACTGATAAGAGAAAGACAGCCGGGGTCGGAGAGGAAGAAAGAATGAGTAAGAAAACGGAGCTAATGTACGTACGACGTGTTTTAGTCGTACTCTGGGAGGTAATCTGTGAGCTCTGGAAGCAGTGTGGCCTCACAGCATGGAAAGCGATTAGAGATGCTATCTCTGCTTGAAGGAGGCAATAGCTGCCTCAGGTCGTATTTCTAAAGATGTAGAATTTATGTTCGCTGTTCTTGGAGGCTGTTCTGCCGTGCCCTTGGAAAACTTGGCCTCATATTAATCTGCTGCAAATGTATCGGTAATTCAGCGCACTAGTTCTCATTACTCACTTCCGCCATGAGAACCCCATGCTGGGATAAACAGAAGAAAAAGAAGGGGAATAAAGCTGGTCTTCTAGATTGGTTTCCACTGTACAAAGTATACTTAAATTACTGCACCAAATGACCACAAAAATGCACAAAAGGACCACAAAAGGACCTAAAATGCCCACAAAACTGTCTGAAAATGACCAGGAAAGAAACAAAATGAGCACAAAGACACACAAAACAACCACAAAAAGACACAAAATGACAAAAAACGACACAAAATGACCACAGAAAAGAACAAAATGACTCAGTGAGACAGATAATTATTATAATATAAAGACACAAAATGACGAGACACACAAAATAACAACAAAAAATTGAAAAATGACCACAAAAACACCTAAAATCATCACAAACAGACTGAAAACGGCCACAAAAATGCACAAAATGACCACAAAACAGACTGAAAATTACCAAAAAGAAACAAAATGACCAAAAAAGAAGCAAAATGAGCACAAAGACACACAAAACAACCACAAAAAGACACAACATGACCACAAAATGACACAAAATGACCACAGAAAAACAAAATGAGCAGGTCATGTTATCTGGAATTAACACTCTTCCTTGAGAGGTGTTTTTGTGATGGGGAACTTAGTTGGAAGTGGTTTCTCAGACACAGATACAACTTGTTATTTTCCATATAAAATTTGAAGATGAGCATTTATTGGTTCATCACTGAAGCCCGCTTAATGCACAACAACACATTTTCCTTTTAAAAAAACTTTAAAATTACCAGTCCCTTCAGGATTTCGTGGGCGTTTTTCCAGATTGTTGTGTCCTAAAATGCCTGAATTCGTGGCAGCTATTCTAAAAAACTTGCCATGTAAGTTGCGATGTTTTAAGTGTATTTGACTGAACAGCTAAATGAATGATTGAGAAAATAATCATCAGACTTATCGACAACAAAAATAATGGTTGGTTGCAGCTGTATCATTTAAAAAGGGACACACAGGATGGAAATGGTAGCATGCTAGCGTGGAAAACAAATGGTGGAGCACCAACTAGTGACAGATTCAAAATCATAAACTTGCACAAATTTGCAGTTTAACACAGTGTGCTTGCTGCCATTTTCCATACAGTTTGATTACAAATTATAATACGCACCATACAAAATGTACTTAAACTACTTTGGTACTGCTTTGGTGATGGCAGTTTCTTTTTGTGGATTCTATCAACTTCAAATTTTGACACTTTGAACTTGTTTTCTAACTTAAGCAAAAGTGTAAAATGAGGTTTACTGGCACCGTGTGTCTGATGTCCACGTTTCTTCAGATCTTTCTCTTACAACTCATTTCCTTCAAGTGCAGAGGTAAAAAATGGAAAGAATGATAATGAAAAAAAATCATTTTTACGTACGGGTAGCATTTAAGTTAAAAAACAATGTAAAACTTCAAGTTGGCTTTACTTTAACTTGCTGCAATGCTCATTTCAGAGGAATAGAATGATTTAAGTACATCGAATAAATCTAACAACCTTTGGGCACGACGTAAAGTTTGCTCTGTGCAGATTGACGATGAAAACGCAGCTGAATCTCTGCCTACGATGAGTCTACGTGAACACGCAACAATAAAACGTCATCAGTGTACGCCGTCCATCCATGAGAAATAAACAACCGAAGCATAAACGGAGCTCCTACATGATTTTAACTGACTACACAAAGCTTTACATCGTCTTTTATAGCCCCTCTTAAACACACCTTTTCCATTCTGGAAGCCACAACCCATCGTCTTAGACCACCTCCTCTTTTTTATTTCTGCTAGGTTGGCATTATTTCTGCTTGGCTCAGCATGACCTAGGTTTCAACTCACAAGTGCAGATGTAGAGAAGGCATGAACTTCCTGTCTTATGCCTTCTATGGGCTCCATGGGCTTCCGTTGGGTTGCTGCTTTCCACAGGATTATTCAGTGTACTCATAACTTCAGCTGAGACATTAAGTCTTCTGATCTTATCTTTGTTAGCTCTTAAATTTGAGTCACACATCCCATTTGTCTAATTTTGTCATTTGTTCAATCATAAAATACTACAACATTTCACAGTGCGACGTAGGACCACCGATTTAGAGCCAAGACCAAAGATATCGCCACCATTCTCTCACCGCTGTTGTCTTTAGTCCGGGACGGCCTTAAAGGGAGGGAAATTCTGTTCCACAGATCAAAAAGCAAAAATGGATCTGTGTGTTTTTAGCTGCCAACAAACCTCAGAAAGTTGCTGAAAGGCACCTTCACAGCAGCTTTCCAAGGGAGAAGACCATAAGTGATTCATTTCCTGTTTTTCATATCCTTCATCAGTACAGAGCTCTGATCCTCTGGTGCAACACCTACACAGAGGAGGTCAGAGGCTGCCGTGTCTCTTTAACAATCCTTTTATTTTAATCGTCCTCCTTAACAGACAGCTTCCATCCTGCATGTTAAAGAAAATATTCCAGCTTGTTTCCCACAACACAGATCGGTCCATCATAAACTCCCCCTAAATTGCTTCCACACCGCCCCGGACCTCTTTTCCAACTCCAATTAACGTCTTCACACATCACTTTCAAGCTGTAAAGTTTCTCCTCTTCCCAAAAATGAAAACACTCACATAAGAATGGACAGTTTAAACAGGTGCTATGGTAACATAACCGTCAACGGGGCAATTACTGCCTTATGCCTGACTAGCGGCCATAAATCATCCTCCCTCCACAAAGAGCACGTTGTGGCACTGCTCTCCCATCCAATAATCAGAGATTGCTCCGTGCACGGCGTGACGAGCGGGCGCTGAAACGGCCCATTCTTCTGTTCGGCGGGACGATATTTCACTCTCTATGGCGACATTACAGGGATCCTTCAGCGAGCGCGATATTGTACCTGCTCGACACCTGTTAGCTTTAGCCGAGGGTTTCATCAGATAGTTGAAATAAATACGAGTCATCATCATAACCATAATCATAGTCATAAAAACCGGGGGCCTTTATGCTGTGGCCAAATTGCCCTGCCATCTGATTTACAGTGGGACCGGGTTGGGGAGGGGAAACGGAGGATGGCGCCTAATATGCGCTCCAAATGGGATAAATACTGAAACATACACACCTGCAGACCACCCGTCGCTCTCACACACACACCTGGGAGCTCTCACAGGCATGTAAATGGGTGGGAATGGGCAGCAGGGAGGAATTCTCCGGGGATTACAAAGACAGACATTGTGCTACACGGTGCAGCAGGTGAGTAGAACGATAAGAGGCCAGAGGACAAATTAGGCCCTCATATTAAAATAATCCCTCATGTCTAATAACAATAATATTCCCCACATGCAGACTAGCGCGCCGGTCACAAAGCTCTTCCCTTTTCAGGCCGCAACTTGTTGAAAACAGATTTGAGTGTTTGTGAAATGGGCTCATCATATCTGCTCGAGCTGTCAGCAGTCCTGGAGGTCAGAGGAACAGAGGCCAATAACTGCAGAGAGGAGGCCGTCTGTGCAAACTCAAAATCCTGAGCAGCTGTGTGATACTTCAGGAGCGTCAATGATGCAAGAAAAACTCACTGAGTCTGTTTGGAAAGAATAAGGGAACGGCCGAGTATCAAATCAGCATTTTCCCACTTATTGGTGTCATTAGTTTTGGTGGCAGATGCTCGATAAAAGAAATTAATTTCAAAATGTTCTTCTTGGACTCAAAGATAAATGCAAAAAAACACCAATCAACAAAAGTATTTCAATAAAGATTTGTGTTATTCTAAATTCTGACACCTAGATTTTCATTTTCATTGCAGTTAAAAAATACCAGTTGACCCCTAAAAAGAATTTATGTCTAAAACAGTGCATCTGTATCAAAAATACGATTTAAAAAAGCTGTTACCTGGAACCTTTCACCTTTTGTTTTGCTTTGGATGCCGTTCAGATCATGCAGAGCTTCGTCAAACTCCTCACACTGCAGCTTTTTTAGCAACCAAAATTTAACTTATTTTGCTGTGCACAAGTCAACAAACTCTGTCTCTCTTAAAAAAAAAAAAAATCAAAGAAAAAACTCAAGTGGAATCAAATACCCTTAAATCTGAGGAAATAACACCACATTAGACAGAGTTCTCTTGCAGGTTAGTCTTGGAAAATGTCCTAACTGGTGCAGGTTTTATATAAAGCAGCAAAAGAAGGTGCCTCCCTTGACATCAGTACAACTATTTTGCACATGCACATTGCAGTAGTTGATGCTAAAACAACATATCTACACATAGCTACAAACCATGAAGTGCATTTTAGCAGCCAGATGTTTCTAGCTTTATTTGTTCTGAGGCATAAATATCAGTAAAATCATTGCTGGAATGAAAACAGTCCAGTTTATCATGGAGTCTTGGATTGTCAGGATAAACTGAGACATTAAGACAAACACAAGGAGGTTTTTAGCTTTTTATCTGAGAGTTGTTTCTCTCTTACAACACATCTGACCAAAACTTCCAGGACCTGTAGTGTGAGGACATCGTTAGCATTCAGTTCTCATAATTTCCGATTATAAAAAACACATTTCCACTGCTGTTTTTTTATTATTCTTGCAGAAATTAACTTCTTCCAAAGGTGCATAGCGTGGCTGTAGAAATAAACAGACAGTGGACGACCAGATGACGGCCTTCACGGTGCAACAATCAACACTGGCATGCAAAACTCAAATGAGAAAAACCGTAAGACGAACCAACAGAACCTGGAGAAAACACAAGTGAGAACTATTAACTATTAACCAATCAGAATCTGCTCAGTGTAAAAAAAAAACAAAAACAGACATGTTATTTCCTCACCTATTAAATGTTTAGTTTGGCCCCAAAGAAAAGTGTTTGTGCACAATTGTGTTACAGTACTGCCCCAATTCCTACTTCAAACAAATCTCCTTTGATTAAAAACTCTGCTTCAAAAGAGGTTTCAGGCACAGAAACTGTTCGTATCATAAAGACGACAGCAGCCAGCGTTCAAACTGAAGACCTCCATTTCTGATGGAGAACATCAACACACACACAGTCTGTTTTTACGTCTGACTGCTTTTGCTTTTGCAATTTGAGAAGCGACACTGAGAAGTGTTTACGTTAAAACAAAAGCAGAAAACATTTTCTATCCTAAATGGCTCCAGAGAGCTGAAAAAACGATCCTGAGACACAAACAGAAGATGTGACTGTTGTTAGTCAGCATCGGGATTCTTTTCAAACTAGTTTTCAAAGTCAGCAGCTCAGGAAAATCTCTTTTTTTTAATTCGCTGCAGCTCCAGATCGTAAACTTCAGCAAACAGAGAAAGTCTTTTCTCATGAAATACATTTTCACATTAGCAGCAGGCATCTTCTTGTCTCCCATTTGCACAGAAAGCCGAGCGAATCCCCCTGACCTCGGTGATCTACTGTCAGGCATCTGAATAGACTGATGGATTCTGTAAAGGCTCATTCTGGGAAAATAAGTCTCAAAAGTTCAGATGGAGCTGCTCTACGGTTTCGAGGCGTTCTGCATCCGCTGCCGCTTCCTGGCCAAGGCTTCCTGCTTCTTCCTCTCGATCTCGGCTGCAGAGCACTTCCCTGTCATCTGGCTCGTGACAAAAACTGGAGAAGAGGAAGGAAAGTGGGGAGATTATTGTAAACATTGAGCACGATTTGATCATAGCAACGAGGAAATGCTGGGAATTAAAACATTTGAGAAAACGGGAACTAATTCAGAACGTTCGTGCCGCTGTTTGACCCAGAACAACCTGAGCGTTAATTTGCTAACATTAAAATGTTGCTTATTTGGAAGTTTTTTTTAAAAAATCCTCCATGTCCAGAAAAAAAACAATCAGTCTGCAGTTCGTTGGCAGTGAAGACTCCTGAGGTTTGGACTCCTGACAGGATTCCAAATTAAAACCATGGTGCTGTGTTTAGTTGCTTTAGGGGGAGAATAGTTCACGTGCACGTGCACTGAACTGAACTGTCAGTGATTATAAGAACAACATGTGACATCTGTTTTACTTGTGAATTTTCACTTCGATATCCAGTATTAAAGCAACGGGGCAGCAGATGGAACATTTAGTTAAACAGAAACAACAGGAACGCTGAGCTTAATCTGAACGGACGTTTAGTTATGGCACAAGTACAGCTTATCTAATGCATTTAGTCTAATTTTTTTTGTTCAATGTGTTTTTATTGAAGATTCAGTATGACAGAAAAATAGTACAATACAATTCCGTTTTTTTTTTTTTTTTTTTTTTTTTTTCTTTTAACATAACCCCAAATCCCTCCCCCCCCACACTGTTGCACCAGTCTAAAAATAAAATACATATATATATATATTATAAAATACAAATAATAATAATAATAAAAAAAAAAAAAAAAAAAAAAAAAAAAAAAAAAAAAAAAAAAAAAAAAATAAAAAAAAATAATAATAATAATACAATGTCTCTTATCTCTCTGCTGTTGATTAACGTGTGAAAGTAAATAGTTTATTATTTACTCTTCTGTAATGAGTGACGGATCCACTTCTTGGATCTGGTCCAAAATAGGACGCCAGATTTTGAAGAATTTTTCAGTGTTCCCTCTGACGGAATTTCTTATTTTTTCCAAGGCTAGATGGTGTAGGAAATCGGTGAGCCACATTCTAAAAGATGGTGGATGTTTTTCTTTCCAATTAAGGAGAATGAGCCTGCGGGCAATTAGCGTAGTAAAGGCTATTACTTCCTTTTGTTTTTTATTTGAGTTGGTAGATTCAGGCATAATGCCGAATATTACAATTTTGGCCTCTGGTTCAATATTGATCTTTAATGCGCTAGAGAGGAATTTGAAAATTGATTGCCAGAGGGGTGCCAATTTTGAGCAAAACCAGAACATGTGTGATAATGATGCTTGCTCAATTTCACAGCGGTCACAATTTAGGTCTATATCCGGTTTGAATTTTGCTAGTTTAACTTTTGACCAATGCAATCTATGAACAATTTTAAGTTGAATTACCTTGTGTCTTAGGCAAATTGAAGATGAGTATATATTATTCACTGCAGATTGCCACTCATCCTCAGATATTACAATTTCAAGCTCTTCTTCCCATTTTCTTCTGGTATGTGCAAGTGGCTGTACATTGTAAGAAATGATAGAAGTATATATTTTCCCAATGACACCCTTAGAAAGCGGGTTTATATTTAACATTGTTTCAAGAAGAGAGTCGGGGGGCCGTGATGGGAAGTGATTGAGCGTGGTTGACATATAGCTGCGTAATTGAAGATACCTGAAGAATTGAGAGTTAGGGATTTCAAATTTTGTTTTTAGTTGTTGAAACGAGGCATACTGTCCATCAATAAACAAGTCTTTCAGTGTCCTTGGGCCACGCGTAGCCCAGGTTGAGAAGCAATCGTCTATCATGGAAGGAGCAAACATATGGTTATGTGCAATAGGACCATTGATTGACATATCATTTAAAGCAAAACGCCTTCTGAATTGACACCATATCTTGAATGAGTGTTTGACAATTGGGTTTGCAGAGAATTTGCACATCGGTTGAGACAGAGGTAGTTCTGAAGTCATCAAGGAGTGAAGGGAGGTAAGACTGCACGACATATTTTCCAGTTTTAACCATTCAGGGCTGCAACAGGGGGAGCACCAAAATAGCATTGCTCGGATGTTGGATGCCCAATAATAGAATTGGAAATTTGGGAGTGAAAAACCCCCTTGCTCTCTATGCCTCTGTAACACACTTTTAGAGATGCGTGCAGTTTTCCCATTCCATATGAATGAAGATATAGATTTGTCAATAAGGGAGAAAAAGGCATTTGTTAAAAATATAGGTACGCATTGAAAAATGTACAAAAATTTAGGTAAGATATTCATTTTAACAATATTTATTCTACCTCCCAATGATAATGGGAGTGTGTTCCATCGTTCGAGGTCCTGTTTCATGGAGTCTAATAATGGGATAAAGTTTGTTTTGTACATGTGCTTGTAGTTTTTTGTTATCCATACACCTAAGTATTTAAATTTATCTTGACTTATTTTGAATGGGAATTGGCTCGGCATGATTTGTTTAGCCACAGAGTTTATAGGCATTAGCTCACTCTTTTGCATGTTTACCTTATAGCCTGATATCCTTCCGAAGCTCTCAAGAACATCGGATAGTTTAGGAAGGCTCCGGAGTGGGTCCGATATATACAGGAGGGTGTCGTCAGCATACAGCGAGGTTTTGTGCTCTGAGTCCCCCCTTTGGATGCCTTTAATGGAAGGTTCGTTACGTATTGCAGTTGCTAGGGGCTCCATTACCAATGAAAATAATAGAGGGGATAATGGGCACCCTTGCCGTGTGCCCCGTTCTAGTTTGAAAAAATTTGACCGATTATGGTTTGTACGGACTGCAGCTAGAGGGGCGGAGTATATCATACGGATCCAAGATATAAACTTTACACCAAAACCGAACCTTCTAAGAGTATAGAAAAGGTAGTCCCACTCCACACGATCGAACGCTTTCTCAGCATCAAGTGACAAGACCACTTCTGCTGTATCTGGTGGAGTGGGACTATGCAGGATATCCAAAAGCCTGCGGATGTTATAAAATGAATATCGGTTTTTGATAAATCCTGTTTGGTCATTGGATACTATTGAAGGGACAATTAGCTCTAAGCGGGTTGCTAAAATTTTGGCAAATATTTTATTGTCTACATTTAACAATGAAATTGGTCGATATGAGCTACATTTCAATTTACTTTTGCCCTTTTTATGAATTAAAGATATGACCGCCTGCCTCATTGTTTCTGGAAAGACACCAGATCGAGATGATTCATCATAAACAGAAAGTAAAATAGGGGACAGCTCTTTAGAAAATGTTTTAAAAAATTCGGTTGGGAAGCCGTCAGGCCCGGGAGCCTTTCCACTCTGCATGGAGGCAATAGCTTTCATAATTTCTTGTTCAGACAGTGGTCTTTCTACATCTACTGCCGATTGCTCACTAATAGTTGGAAGGGTAAATTTTGTGAAAAAGGTCTCAAATTGTTTTTCATTACCACACGATTCAGAGGTATATAGTTCCGAGTAATATTTACTGAACTCGTTATTTATGTCTATAGGATCTGTTAGTTTCTCACCTTGTTCATTATTAATTTCAAGAATTGACTGATCAGCCTGTTGTTGTCGTAGTTGATGGGCCAGGATTTTCCCAATTTTCTCCCCATGTTCATATACTTTATGTTTGGATTTATTTAAGAGGTTTTCTGCATGTTTTGTGGTTATTAAGTTAAATTCAGTTTGAAGAGCCAGGCGTTCTTTAAATATTTCAGATGAAAAAGAGCAAGCCAAGGCATTGTCCAGTCTTAAAATATCACTTTCAATCTTTCTGAGGCGTTCATGTTGAGCTTTTTTTATTCTGACATTATAAGCTATGATTTGGCCTCTAAGATATGCCTTTAGTGATTCCCAGATTAATCCAGACGATATGTCTGGAGTTCTATTTCGCACCAAATACTCATCTATTTCCTTTGATATAAATTTGACAAATTCTGCATCAGAAAGCAGAAGAGTGTTAAATCTCCACGGTCGGTATTTGATGTTTGAGGGCATGTTCAGGATCATCGATAGTGGTGCATGGTCTGATATTACTATTGCGTGATATTCACATTTATTTACAAGTGGAAGCAAAGTATTATCTATAAAAAAATAGTCTATTCGGGAGAAAGTCTTATGTACTGGCGAGTAGAAAGAGTAGCATCTTCGGCCTGGGTTTTTAGATCTCCAAACATCGTTCATCCCATAGGTTTTTAGAAGCTTATTAACTGTTTGCTCTGTTCGATTTGGTTGTACTGTTTTAGATGAGCTGCGGTCTTGTGATGGTGATAAGACACAGTTGATATCGCCTCCCAGGATGAGGTGATGTGAATCAATATTTGGTATTTGAGAAAATAGTCTCGTAAAAAAAGCACTATCATCCCAGTTAGGGGCATAAATGTTTGCCAAGACAACAGGGGTGTTATTTAGCCTGCCCACCACAATTATGTACCGACCGTTAGAGTCAGCTTCAACATTACCAAGGGTGAAAGAGATGTTCTTTTTAATGAGTATAGCTGTTCCCCTAGATTTGGAGTGAAAGTTCGAATGAAAAAATTGTCCTACCCAATTGCATCGAAGCTTTGAGTGGTCATGTGTAGTTAGGTGAGTTTCTTGGAGAAAGACAATGTCAGCGTTCATCCTCTCCAGGTGGGAAAACACCCTCCTACGTTTTGCCGGCTTGTTAAGAGATTTAACATTCCAGCAAACAAAGTTTACCTGGCAGAGGCCGGACTGAGTATTCAACGGTGATCTAGCCATGTGGACTGGGACACATAGTGACAAGAGTAATATTTGGTTGGGTTAAAAAACACAGAGAGGTCAATAATAATCAGCTTAGAAAGTACAAACAATGATCTTAAAACAAATTTTGGTGCAACAGGCGCTAAACCCCCAAAATCACCAGCAAGAACATGGTGATAGAACAACCCTTGAAAGAAAAATCCACACATTAGCATAGCCTATGTGTTTGTTTAGAGTTCTAGCTTTACAGGTGGCTCCATGTGCATTTAGAATTAAGATAAGTCTTTTAGAATGCACAGTAATAAAGAAAAAAAAAAATATATATATATATATTTTGGCGGCCTAGTCCATTAGTCTTTTTATGATTGACTACTGTAACACATCCTATAAAAATATGTAATTACCTGAATTTACTCAGGGATATAGGAAAACCCTGCTTCAGCACTTATTAACTTAACAACACAATTAACTTTCCAATATACAACATTGTGCTTAGCAGTTCAAGATTATCGTTTGAAAAAGATAGTGTTATTTGCGTAGTGCGAGGCTTTACCGTTTGTTGTAGTAAGCCTAGTCACTCCTTACATTTTTTCACGTACATACGCTTGGGCTTTAGCTGGGTCGTTGAAGATCATATCCTTGCCGTCATGGGAGATGCGCAGCCGGGCTGGGTAAAGGAGCCCATAGCGCACTCCCTCTCGACCTCGCAGCGACTTTTTCACGTCGTTAAAGGCCATCCTTGCGCGGGCGACACTTGGTGGATAGTCAGGGAAGATGAGGATGGTCGAGCCGTTGCGCTGCAGTGGGTCTGATTCTCGTGCACGGCGGAGGATGTCGACGCAGTCTTGAGGGTAGTGCAGTTTGGCTATGATCGGTCTGGGTTTGCCATCAGCTCTCTTCCCCTGTAAGGAGCGGTGTGATCTGTCCACCAGTACATCCCTGTCCAGCTTTAGCACGTCACGGATTAGCTTGGATACAGCAACAGGCGTACACGGGGAGCTCTCAGCCACATTCAGTATTCGGATGTTTGATCTCCGACTGCGCCCTTCCAAGTCCACATGTTTCTCACGCAGAGACTCCACGATTTTCTCCAGCGTTTGGACTTTGGTTTGCAGTGTTGTTATGTCATCTGAGTGTACAGAAAGCGCCCCCTCCATCTCTACAACCGTAGTTTTGACTGTCTCCATGTCGATGCGAAGGGCTACTGTGCTGTTAGCTATCTCGGTTTTCACTGACTGTAGCTCCGCTTTAATGCCCTCGATTTCGTGCGTAATCACCTTTGTCACCTCTCTTTGAAAAAGTTCAGTCATTTCGATCTTCATGAATGACAGCAACTCAGTTTTTAGATCTTGAAGTTCACCTTTTCCTGACATTTTGCTGGTTGAGTCGCCTACAGGATGTGTAGGCCCGGGTGCTTTGTTAGCTTTCTCGGGGCTCGTCTCCTCTGTAGTTTTGTTGCCCGGTGTAAATTTGTATTTTCGCAAGTTATTTGCCATTTTCAAAGAAATCACCCGTTTCCTCGGATGTCACAGATGGTACGTAAGGCTTCAGTTTTTCTCACGACGCCAAATAAAAAGACTTATATGTGTTTCTGTGCGGAGCCAACTGGGCACACGTCTACTCCATTGCCTGCTCGCCGGAACTCCCCTTCGCATTTAGTCTAATTTAAGATGATCATCTGGGCTGTTTTAAAGAAAAGGAAGTGTACTTTTAATTTCCTTTGACAAACACTATTAAACACTCCATCTAAAATGTTTTAATTTACAGGATCTCTTGATAAAAACAGTAGTGCAAAAGTTTGGACAGTTAAGATTCTTATCCATTAGGAAACTGTCTGATTGATCCCGAATTCATCCTATTGCATACGTCAGACTCCTAAAGAACTATCTTTATTGGCAAGAAACACATATTTTCAACCTTTAGGTTAGCAACCTCTTTGTTAAGCTGCACCTGGCCATGATAAGGAGTCCTGATCTTCACATCATGGAGTCATTCTGGAAAAAGCTAAGAGCCTGTATTCACTGAAAAACTGAAGTAACGTCTCCAAGATCAGAGCGATCTACCTGCCAAGGACCTTGAAAAACTGAGCGCCAGAGTAAGACCTGAAGTTGTGTTCATTTTTTAATGTTTTTTCTGCACTTCGGGTTAAATCAATCGATGAATAAATCAAACCTCCTCATGGCATTATTCTGGAAAGCCTCCAGTATCTGAATCTTTTGGACAGTCAAGTATACGTCACACTTTAATGGACTCCAGACACACATATCAGAATCTTACCTTTGCTGCTTATAGCTGCCGAGTCTGATAGGTTTCTCTTGAAAGCTGCATGATGGGACCTGAAGTGTTGCGGTGTTCCTGCTGTCACCGTCTTCGTATCCACGTTCACATTTCCAGCCTGGAAAGTTCCAGAGGAATCTCCACACTGGCCAAATGTGCCCAGACCCATGCAGCTTCTTGGGAAGCTCTGAGACATCCGTGATTTGTCGTTGGAACCTTTCATGGGAACGTTCCATGCTTGGAGGTTCACGGTTCCACTGCTGCTGGTCGGTAATGAGTTAAAACGAACAAAAGCACATGTCGACTGTCTTTTAGCGCCGGTGTTTGTGGACGAGGCCCTACTGATTGGAAGAGGCTTGGTGCTTCTCCGTCCTCCGTCTACGGTGATGTCTTGCTTTTGTTGGCAGTTTCTGGGACTTGCTTGCTGTGGCTGACTGTTAGAAATCCTCTCCACGCTGTCGCATACCTGGTAGAGCAGCGCGTCATCGTCCCCATCATCCCACAAACTGTCTGAGATGTCTTTACCAGAGTCTGCTCCTGAAAGAGCCCCCTTCTGATTATTAGTGATCCTGTCGGGCTGCAGAGTAAATGTTGTCTTTGAGGAAGCAGATTTCTGCTCCAACATCTGTGTTTTAGTTTGTTTAACAGTGAAGCCGGACTTTGAAGCTTCTTTAGCCATCTTGGGCTGGAAACAAGGGTTAGGCTCCAGCTTGAAAGTGCTTCTGTTGGTCGTCTTTGGTTTGGGACACAGCTCCTGGAGTGAACTGCAGCTTGGCTGGCAGTCTGAAGGCTGATATGTGGAGTTTTTCTTTGCAGCTGGCTTGCAAACAGAGGTGAACTGAGTAGTGTTCGTCTGAAGGGTGGTTTTAGGATCGGCATCGTGCTGCTGGTCGGGATTCTGGGTCATCGCCAGAACAAAAGAGTCATTAAGCAAGTCGTCGTTCTCCCAGTCATCATCAAAATCATCACAGTTGTTTGCGCTGGAACCACAAGATCGTTTCTCTCTGGCGGGACGTGCAGCTGATCCAGACTCGTTTTGTTCAGATGCAGCTGAAGTCACGTGTTGGTGTTTTATGTCTTGTAAACAGGGCGATGCTGCAAAGCTCTGGCTCAGCCGGCCGCTGACTCCCTGAGTGGAGCAGTCGAACAGAGCGTGCAGCTCGGCCTCCACCAGATCCGACGACGACGACGAACACTTCAGGTCCTTCGCATTGCTTGGGAATGATGTCGGTGCTACTTGTGTCTCAGAAGTCTTAACACGTCCGTCAAGGTCGCTGCTGACGGCGTTCAGCTGTTCTGAAGTCTCCTTGTCCTGCTGCATGTTCTCATCGAACTGCCGGGCCAGCTTCATGAGGTCCTCCACATTGCTCTGTCTGGAAGTCAAAGCAAACGGAGAGACGGTCACTAATTACTAAGAATTAAGTGTAGCTTCAAGACGTATGTGGCTAGATATTTTGATCACCCACCGAGTGGACTTCTTCCTGGTTCTTGGTTTTCGGATCTCCGGTGTGCATGGGATGGCGCTGTCACCGATCCACTGCAGCAGAGGAGATTCAGTCCCTTTTGGTTTCACATCCTGTAAAAATATACAGACTCAAAGTTAAAAAACATCTTTGAAAACACTCACTGCACACAGAAATACATGACAACAGTGTTTCTGTTCAGTCTGACAATAACGGATCTATTTTAATTTCATTCAACGCGACATTTACACATTATTATTTACTCTGCTGCTGACTAATGTTTGAGAAGAAGCTGAAGGAATAACTGACCTTTGGAGCAATGCGGTTGACGATATCTGATATTTCCACGACTCTGGTGTTCCTGTGTCCTGGCCCTGAAGGGGGAAGAGATAAAAAGCTGTTAATAATACATAAAATGGTAAATACAGGCTGAGTTGACCATTAATTCAAACACAAGATTTTTTTGTTGACGTCTTATGGCCACGAATTAAACAGTTGTAATTTCTGCTCTCTGTATCGGTGTTGTTTACCAGTATTAGTTTGAGTGGGAGATGTCGAATCCCAGAAAATATCCTGCGAAGCTTCCACATCTCCAGGAGAATCTCCATTATTCAGTCCGGGGTATCTGCCGTAGCCTCTGTGCCTGGGACTCTGGAAATCTGTCAAACAGAAGTCTTATGTATTAAAGCCCTCAAAAATAACATGATCTAGTAGCTCCAAACTGCTGGGACATAATTCTGCTGTTAACAAATGTCTGCATTGTTTACTAACCCCAAAATATCTCAGGTGAAGTGTTTTATTCCAGAGATTTTTCTATTTCAGTCTCACAGCAGAAGGTCCAGCTGTGACATCACTATCTGTATGGACTCTTCCTCATTAACTACATAGAAAACGCGGCTTCTCTAATAATTAGAATAACAAAATATGGCAACACATAGCTAAGTAGTGCTGAAAAAAACGTTTTGTTTCACTGTAAACAGCTGTATTTAAATAAAGTTGTCATTAGGCCATGGACAGCGTTTTCACGGACAGATGATTTGCTCTTCTGATCAGGAGGTTTTGTGTCGTGTGATTTTAGGGGAACTTTTTCAACTCACAAACACCTGCAGCTCTTCTGGAATATTTAAAGGGTTGCTGATCCAATTAGTATGAAATGAAGGTGTGAAAACAAGTATGTCTGAGGCACACCTTTTCATATGATTAGAGCTGTAAATCCTATAAATTAGACTGGTCTAGCTTGACAGCAAGCACGGTGAAATGAATTTGGGTTAAACAGAAGTGGATTAAAATGGGTTTTAGAATTTGAAAAAAAGCACACTTCCTCTGTTTTCATCTTTATTTCATTCTAAAGTAACTTGAGAATTGTGCGTTTTTCAGGGTAAAATCTAAATGTGCCAAGATGCCAACTAAGCTTCTGCTTTAACTGCATTTAACAAATTATTTATACATGATTAGACTGTTTTATTCATTCTGTGTCTTCCTTGTTAGATGTGCATTCATATCAAATTGAAGTACCTGAAATGTTAAATGCAATAAAACAAATGGGTCAATATATAATTGTGGGACTTTTTGCACCATAGTTGACATTTTAGTGATATCCAGTCATTTTTTATTAATAAGTGATGGTTTCCATAATAAATAATTATGGAATTTGAAAAGACTATGATAATAATGAACATAAAAAGACATTAGTTTTTTTTTTGTTTGTTTTTGTTTTTTACTTTTAATAAAAATATATGCCAGATATATCCCATGGACTTCAAGAGTCCTTCAATTATAGATTGACCCAGCGAATTTTTGAATCATTTTGGACAATTTTCTTATCATTTTCAACAGGTTTTATGTTGGTTTGGATCTTTTCTCGTCATTTTGGATCACTTTTGTGTCTTTGGGATAATTTTCGAGTCTTTTAGGACAAACTTCATGTCATTCTGGACTGATTGTCTGTAATTATGGATCATTTTCAAATCATTCTGGACAAGTTTCGAGTCATTTTGAACAAATTTTAAGTCATTTAGGACAATTTTCGAGTCATTTTAGACAAGTTTTGAGGCATTTTTGGACAATTTTTGGACAACAATTTTATTTTTCTCTCAAAGCAGCAACAATATTGTATGGATTTCTGCAGTTTTAAACTAAAGTTAGTGATGCACATGGTGAAACTAGACCAGGTGATCAGATATAAAGTCCTCCAGCCTGTTCTCTATCAGGGTTTTGCAGCTTTGACTATAATGACCTAATGGCCGCAGAC
The DNA here is from genome assembly GCF_022539595.1 of Amphiprion ocellaris. Taxonomy (NCBI): domain Eukaryota; kingdom Metazoa; phylum Chordata; class Actinopteri; family Pomacentridae; genus Amphiprion; species Amphiprion ocellaris. Next base: position 2,201,221 of record NC_072781.1, read on the forward strand.
ACTCCTCCACGTCTGCAGGTAGTTTCACGGCATCAATCCATCGTTTATTCTGTTATTTCCACTCAGATCGCTGTGATCCTCACCTGGACGCATGGGGGACGTGGCAGGCATCTGTTTCCCGGTGTTGTTGTCCTGTGTTTTGCCGTGACACAGTTTGGAGACCGTCCTCCAAAGCTCGGTGAACTCTTCATGTGTGTTCGGCTCTGACATCAGTCATCAAACCAGCACAAGCAGCTTCCGGTCAGCATTATTTTTATTATTATAATTATTATCGATGCTCCGTTGGTTGAAACAACGCGGCTGACCGTTTAAATCACACGTTTTTAATGCTTTCTCAAACTCTTTTCGTTGTTTTTTTTTGCCTTTCGCGTTTTCATTCCAAATAAGCCGCCATGTTTGGCGTGACGTCACCACTCTACGGATGCCAGAGTGTACCAAAAAAGGCGAGCGTCCGCCAAAAGCCGATTTCTGTTCGCTGTGATAGATAGATAGATACATAGATACATAGATAGATAGAAGCTTCGATACAACAACAAAAACAACAAAAAGACAGAACAGGCAGGTCAGTAACATTAACATTAAAGGTTAGTATATACTCTTAAAATCTTGCTGTTCAATTCTATAAACAAAACACTTCTAATTTTAAAATCTGTAGAAATATTAAATGTATTAAACATCAATAAACAGTATTTACACCTTTCAAGGCACCGTGATTTATAGTGGTTTAAGTGGTTTAAAGTGATTTTGACAAGTGAGTTAAAAAAAACTACATGCAGTGCATCAGACATTCTACTATTCCACTGGATCAGACCTACTGTGATCCTGGTTGAGGTCAGAGATAGCAACCTGGGGCTGAATACACTCCTCTGCCTGATCACAATCACATAAACTAATCCAGTTCTTTTTACCTACACTTACTAGAAATTGTTTGTTCATTTGATTCAGTTTTCCATTTGTCAAAAAGTGACTACAGCTTCTGCATTGTGACTGAAATGTTATTTATAAATCAATATGACTTGATTTCATACATGAGGGTCATATTTTAAAAATTGCAAAAGATATAGTTTCTTGAACTTATACATAAAACCTGTTTATAAAGTGTGTTCAGAACAATCTAAACGAAGACATAAAGGCATACTAACATCAGAAATAATAATATAATATGGCATAAAATCTAGGGCTGCATCTCTATATATATATATATTTTTATTTTCATTGCTGATTAATGTATTGAAGATTTTCTTCACTAATAGATTAGTTCTTTGGTTTAGAAAACATTAGAAAATTGTGAAAATGTCGATCACTGGTTCTCAAAGTCCTCAAATGTCTTGTTTTGTCCACAACCTAAAAATTTTCTGTTTACAACCATAGAGAAATAAAGAACCAACAAAATATTAAAATTTAATAAGCTGTAGTCAAAGAATTTGTGTTTATCTTCCTTAAAATATAAACTTCTCAAAGAGTTTAATCTATTATTAAAGTATTTGACAGTTCATTTCATGTCTGATCAATTAATTGTTGCAGTACCAGTTTTATCCTAAATGTCATGGCTGATTATGCTGTTAATGTTTCTTTAGTCACAAAGTTGTGGTTAAAAGAAATGCAAAAGTTTCACAACAGTATATGTTTGGTGTCACCACTGACATAAACGTTTTGTGTATTTGTACTTTAGGACTGTTTGACCCAGAAAAAGCAGCTCTAGACATTTTAACAGGAAGTTTTTGGCACGACAACAGGTAGGTTACTGCAGACAAAACTGTGAGCATAAAATAAGTATTTCTCTTACATTGCCACTGGTTTCTAAATATGCAGATACGAAAAAGTATGTAGAATGATTTTTGAGATAGTTTTTATTCACGTGTGAAAGTATTAGCAGTGGTGTAAAGTAGCTGACTCAGCTGGGACTACATGTAGCCTTTGTGAAATGTAATTTTACACAAATTCTTATTTTAAAATTTACTACATTTCAGTGGAAAATAGTGCAAATTTACTGTTTGGTTTTATTTATGCAATAATACTCGAATAAGGCTCGCAGAGTCAGTAACTTCTTTTAAATCTCTTCTTAAAACCCACTTTTACAGACTTAAGTTTACTTAATTTTAGTGTTTTATTCTGTATTATGTCTGGTTTATTTTAGATGTTCTCTCTGGTTTTATTTTACTTTTAGCTGCCTGGTTCTTTGGTCTGATGTCGTCTCTCTAATTTTTTAATTCTCTGACTTTTTGATTTTTAACTTTAACCCTCAATCTTATTCTTTAACTTTTAAAACTGTCTAGTTCCTTTGTTTGTTATGAGTGCTAATCTAGCTAATTATTCATTGAATTTATTATCATTTTTACTATTTATTTTAATTGACTGCTCTGCCTTGTCTCCTATAGCTTGCTTGATTTTCTGTGTTGCTTGTTTTTAACTGTCAGAGCACTTTGTGAAGGCTGTTCTTAAGGGTGCTACATAAATACAGTTATTATTATTATAGAAAATGTAAGAATAACATTTCTAACGCTTATAATTATGAAATCCAATCTAATTTGGCAGCAGAATAACACTAATGCATGATAGATAAAATTAGCTTCTCCACAGCCAGCTAGTTAATTTAAATATTTCTTAGATGTTAGGGCATCAGAAATAATAATCCTATAGTATAATATAATAATAATGATTCAACACTGGCAGATCTTATTTTGTTTCCACGGTAACCTAATATTACTTTCTACAAGCTCCAGGCTACAGAGTCCCATTAAACAATAAATAAAATGGGTCTCATCATGTTGTCTGTTTCAAACTTATAGTTTCAACTAAACGCAGGCAGCAAATCCACGTTTATGTTCCCAAACTCTTTATGTAAGAACTTCATGAAATACAGACACTAATTCTAAGTTTGCGTTGCTCTCGGCTGGTTGTAAACGGCAGAGTAAATATTCTGTTAAGACGTCCTGATGCTGCTGAATCCATGTGTTTGCTCAGTAATTGTAATCAGGTCTCTCTGGGCCTGAAGCTTGTTTGTGTTTGGAAGCTCTTATTGTGAAGGGTTGTCCTCTGCGGGGATTATATTATTAGTATTGTCAAATAAACCCATCGCACTTTGCTCAAATGTTTGTGAAGCAGAATTGCAGGCAAATTTCACATTACATGGTGTCTGACAAAGACGCCACAAGGGTCTGTTGAGGTTAAGACGCTGCTGCAAACGGTAAAAATATCGTCGGTGAGGTGCTTTCAGTAAGAAACAGAGTAGATGAGTCGACTTCTAATAGATTCAGTATGAAAATAAGAGTTTATTCAACAATGCAATGTTGTTTTTTAATGTCATTTCATGTTAGACAGTGGAAAACTTCTGTCTGTCTTAGACTAATGAACTGGAAACACTTGAAACGAGAAGCTTGAAAATAAGAAGCTCTGACTGACAATGATGGAGATAAATCCACAACTTTATCATTTCCTCCATGACAAATTCTGATGTGACCAAAACCAAAAACATCAATAGGAATCAGCATCTTGGATTAAACCGGCCTCCTCATCTGCTCCACAGCCACCAGCAGAAGACTTTCATTTGCTTCAATTTTAATTCAATTTTATGTCCTGCATTGTTCTAAGTCATTCAGATATGTACAATATTGGCAAAATATTCTTCATAAACTCCCTCAAGGATCTGGTTTTAGTCATGTAAGAAGACTCTGCTTGGAATTAAAAGTTTGTTTCTGAAACAAAGTTGAATTTACCTCATTAGAATTCCTTAAAATTACATCTGCTCCTTCTAACTGAGTGATTGAAACAATTCAGAAACCATGAATATGCAAGTAGATTAATGTGTAAATAAGTGGCTTTTAAACAAGCTTCCATCATTTTGCAATGTGAGAAACTCATATTTAAGTCAGATTTAAGGTGAGCAGCTTCTATAAGCAACAAACATTCTTGCCTTAAGTCACCAGGTATCTGAGAGTCCGAAGCCAAGAATATTTTCATAACTGTTATAGAGCTTTAAGATCAAATGTGAGCATTTTGAGCTGAGGTTCCTGGTAGGTCAGCAGCATATCTTTTGTTTTAGTGCTTTAAGGAGTGAACTTCTGAGTCAGAATCTTAGTCTGGAATAAATTTACGCTACGAATTAAAACACATTTGTCAAACGTGACATAAAGGTCTGAGTTGTTTGGACATGAGTTCTGTCTGAAAGCTTCCTGACCTTTAAGAGTTGCTTCTTTAATCAGCATGGATTTGTCTTGACTTTGGCTGCGCTACATGACATCTTAACATCTAGCACTGGAGCGCTACACAAAGTGAGGGATTAATATTGTTGTTTTCTTTAAAGATCAGTTTTTCGAGCAGTGTTCAGAAGTTTCATTCAGCAGAACCTCTCGTCCACGTTAAAGTTCTTCTTGCCTATTTTGGTCTTCTCTCTGAATGAGATGAGTCACATCTTGGAGCCTCTAGTAGTTCAGCTTGGTAATATTCCTCCTATAAACTATATTTGGCATTTTCCTGGTTCCAAAAATGTGTCATTTTGAAAGCTTGCACTGCATTCGGATGAGTAATGCCTTCAGTGGTAACAGGTTAGTGACATGCTAGATGATGATTCCAGATAAGTCGCCGTGTTGTTGAAACTAGTCCATGTTTCCACCGTCGTCTTCTTATCTCTGCAATCTGACCAAAGCAGCTCCGTGATTAATGCTGCTGTTATTTGTGATTTGTGTGAGCAGACTTTCCACTCAACACGCCGTTGGACTCCTTTGATCGGGGATTAAGTTGTTGCTACCAATAAAATATTTATTTCTGAAAGGAAACTACAATTTTGGCTTGAGATGTTTAAGTCACTTCTAGATGATTTTGTTAGATACTTGTTTTAAAAAAGCGCAGTTGTTTCACCACAGAGGTCCGTTGTTATGTGTTTTTAGTGTTTTGCAGTTGCTCAGATTTGCTAAATGTGATTAGTTTATTCCTGATTTTATCATATTTATATTATGTGACGTAAAATTCCCTCAAAATCTTTCTGCTTTGGGAGTTTTTGAATGTAAACGGACACATTAAATAGAAAATATCAGAGGATTCTTTATGATTTCTCACATTCTGCAGAGCAATTTCCAGACTAAAGCACTAGATGGTGCTTGTATACCTCCTTGGTATTTTGTGTGTGTTTATGTGTGTGTGCGTGTGGTGTGTGTGCATGTGTTTGTGGTGTGTGTGCATGTGTGTGTAGATGGGCAGTAGGGTGGAGGAGAGGGAGAGGATACAGTAAGTCAGTGGAGAGTGGATGCAGATTTTGCATAAAATGTTTTACTGACATGCTGCTGGATTATTGTTGTAACACGCACACACACACTCGCACACACACACTCGCACACACACACACGCACACACACACACACACACACACACACACAAAGCTGCAGTGAATTACTAAGCTTGATTATACTTGATTCTGCTTTGATTGTTTTCGTTTGGAAGCAGTTTATCGGTATAGAAATTTTGGGAAACGAATCAACTGTTTCTTTGATTGACTGCCAGCAGAAACGACCAGACGACCTGCTGAAGCTCCGACTTCCCCGGTTTAAAACATAATTCTAGTCTCATGAAAACATCAGCAGATATTTAGCCACCTCTAACGATAAAATGCATGGGAAGTGAGGGCAACTGTGTCGTCTTTGGGTCTCGCTGGTTCTCTTTTGGCGAATCAAAAGCATCAGAGTCAGACAGATGAGAAGATAAAACTAGGAAATGGATTTTTGGAACGATCCTGTATTTAAAATTTGACACATTAAAAAAAAAGTGCAACCACTGCAGAAAACTTTTTTTTTTTTTTTAAATATTATTCCCTGTGTGTATTTTTTCTTATTTCTATTGTATATAGTGTATATATCTTCTGTCTTTAATCTACAGATGTGTTCTCTTGATTTTTCTTACTGTCACTTTGCTTTATTTATTTATTTTAAGAAAGGGACAGTGTACATTAAACTACATTTTAATAAATGGAAATACACCCGAGTTAGCAGAAAAGCTAGTTTCCATTGGTAGTCCCTCCACCTGGTGTTAAAAAGCATCCTAAAAGAAATAAAACGACAATACGAAACACAGTTGTTGCTCAACTCATGCTGCTGTGACGCTGCAGATTTCCCCTTATGGGACTAATAAAGGATATTCTATTCTATTCTATTCTATTCTATTCTATTCTATTCTATTCTATTCTATTCTATTCTATTCTGTTCAACTTCTTGACCCATAAAAGTGCCACAAAATATAGAAAAAAGGTTTCCTAACTCAGAGAACATGGTTGATTTCTCACATGTCAGGGGTACAAACTAATATTTTTTGTGTTTAAATACCGTATTCTTTACAACCACTCTCTCCCTTCCCTTTCTTTCCTCAGATAAACACGTCTGATTCGATGCTATACACGCCAAACAGCACGTTTACGCCTACAGGCCGTTGTCATGTTAGCGGCGTAGCTGCTGTCAATGTTAAAGAGGTTAACTGGAACCGCCAGTATGGATGTAGCGGTGATTTAATCAACAGTTAGCTGCGTTTCATGCCTCCCTTTAATGCATTCAGCTAATCTTGTGGGTATCCCCATTGCTCCGTCAAGCGAGCTGTGTCATTTCTCGCTGCCGTGCAAATCCACACCCGGGGGCGCCGTCTCCCGCCCGACTAAAAGTCACCGTAACACCCACTGTCACAGCGAATGTTAGCATTTCTCAGAAGTGATAGTTAGACGACAGAATAAAGGGCATGGATGTGTCAGTTTGGATTTGAATATGAGGCATCAGCTCGCCTTGTGTTTTTTACCCTTTTTTCTGTCTTTCCTCCTCCTCTGGAAGCCTTTACACGGCTGAGAGGAAAAAACTGCCAAAGGCTGCGTGGGGAGGAGAGCAGGAACACTTTAGCGTGGATTCTCCAAGCTTGCCTGATTCCTTCCCAGAAGTCTGCCTCTTCACCTAACTACCTACCGCCTTCCTCTATTTATTGGTTACGCCTGGGTTGTTTAGAAGCAATTAAGGAGCTAATTGTGGAGATTTCTGAGGACTGGGTATTATAGTAAAAAGTAAAGAGCTAATGGCTAATTGCCCAAGCAGCTGCTAGTGTTTATGAAGGAGGAGCGAACATGCCATGGGATCCAGCAGGCGTCGACAGCAGCGAGGACAAGGAGGCGTTTGTGTGTGTGTGTTGTGTATATGTGTGAGGTTTAGGGGGGGTTTCATCATCGCTGTGGATCCCTGGGACGGTTCACACTGGGCAGCTGCCAGTAGAGCGACACAAGGAGGGAGAATCGAACTCAGAAACAGTGTCTGCATAAACAATAACCACCTCCGATGGCCTCTGGTGCTGCATCTCCAAGGAGTGCATTGTGTCATCTGTGTTTGTGTGTGAAGGGGTCTATCCCAGTGTTTATGCCACCAACACCAACCACCAACCCTCCCACCCGTTCTGCCAGACCCCCTTTGGGCTAGCGGTGCCTCACGGATGACAGTTAGCATGTGGCAGAGCTCTCTGAAGTGGAAGGGATCCAGGAAGCCGGCTTTCTGTGCCAGCCTCAACCAAGCTGGGATTTCACCCGTTTCACAGAGTCTGCCAACGGCTGGGACTGTGAACGTCTGAAACGACGCCTGCTTCAGCAGCGTCAGATCAGTGGACCTCAGCAGCAGTTAGGTGCTGCCTGAGGCGGTTTGGAGTCCGTCTAAAAGGATCCCAGCTGCTCCGTTTTGGTCACGCGAGGCGAAAAGGAAGTGCTAAAGGACGTCCAACTGCACTGTAGATAGATAGATAGATAGATAGATAGATAGATAGACAGACAGAGAGACAGACAGACAGACAGACAGACAGACAGACAGACAGACAGACAGACAGACAGACAGACAGATAGACTAACTGACTATAGGTAGATAGATACTATATTAATCCTGAGGGAAATTCAAGTGTTTAGCAGCTTACATACAACAACGTGAATAAGAAAAAGACAGGACAGGCAGGTTAGTAAAGACACTTTTAAAAAACTCAGACACAGACGGAGCTTCTGAAGAAGCCGCCACTCGTGTCAGTGCCGGATGTATCAAAAGGAGGAGGAAGAGGCTGTCGTGGTTGAATGTGATTTCTGTTCTTGTCTCTAAACGAGTCAAACATTTACTGATCCAGCTGTGAGGAGTGAATCGTCACAGTGGAGGCTTTTTAAGATCGCTGGGTGTCATCATAACAGAATAAGAGCTGTTCCGTATAATTATGCTGAACAGTAAGACATCCAAACTGTTTGATTGACAGCTAATTTCTAGAGCTCCACACGGATCGTCGTAGCAACGAGGGTGGTGGGAAAAAAAATCCACAGTTGAGCAATACCTTTATTTAAAAAATTTCATCCTCTTTATTAGGCTAACCTCCAAAACTCAATATCTGTAATGAAATAACATAATTTTAGTATATCCAATTAACCTCTGTCTCGACCCCCTGAGGGCTTCACTTAACATAGATTCAACTAAGGTTGTCGTGACTGCCGCTCTGCTCGAGGTGCTGCAGTTTAGACCTTTCCCGTCCTCGTCTCCACATTCGGTAAAAATATGTCGGTAAACTCGTCCATATGTGCCGGTCGTGGAACGTATAAAAGCGGCATCAATGATTGGAGCAGTTTTGGTGGGATTAAGACGCAGGAGGAAGACTAAAGCAGCCGAGCACAGACGGGCGGCGTGTCTGCCGCAGCCTACTTTGACTGCTCATTTATTCTGTTTATAATAGCAAAGCCGATGATAAATGTCCCACAGAGTGCACATGTGCTAAAATATTCATCAATTGGAGTCCCCCTAATTTGCGGAGGAGGAAAACCAATAAATTCAAATGTGAGCGGCAGTCATGTTATATTTATATGAATATGCAAGACCACGGGCAGGACATTAAGATTAATCTGGCGTGTGCGCGCTTTTAGCTGATTCTAATGCGGCGTCTCGTGCGCGGGAGGAAGGTGAGAATGTGGGAAACAAAGTGGGAGCTTTCATGTCGGGCCTTGATGGAAATCCAACCACAGTTTCTCTAATGATGTTTCTGTAATTTGGGGGTTAATGGTGAGCTGCAGGAAAAAAATATCATAACTCGCACAATCCTCGCTGATTAAAGGAGAAGTGGGAGGCTGCTCTTTTCTCTTCATTTTGATTTTCAAACATGTATAATGGCATAAAAACTGCCCCGGTTAATTCGTCATTATCACGGCATCACACGTTAAACCACGAGTTGAAATACGACTTGATTAGACGTTTTTTTTCAGAGCAGGAGAGTGTTTTTCTGCCTGCACAGTTTTCAGAATTTGACATTTTCTTGCTGTGTCCTTTATCTCATTCTCGTTCTTTGTCTCAGTCTTTCTTCCTCCTTCTGTTTTCCTCGCTGTGTGTCTTTTCTCACCCTTTCTGCTCAGGTGTGCTGAGGCCCGGAGGAGGCGGAGGAGGGGGTTCCTCCAGTCGTCCACCCTGCAGAGCCGCTCTCTCCTGGGGTAAGGATGACAGGAAGTCAGCCAGATGGCACCGAACAGGTCTGCAGCATGTGACCTCCTCTCTGGAGAGGCAGGAAGGACGAGGAGGAGGAGGAGGGAGGCTGAGATGAAGGAAAGGAGGTGAGGAGACATAAGAAAGATGTGAGGAGCCTCTCATATATCAGCGTTTGTTCCACCAGTTAGACGAGGAGCTTTAGGATTGTGATTCATGGTAACGTATAGTAATCAATAACATTTTATACTCATAAATTTGCACCATTTTTGTTCTTTTAAATCCCTGAGTGATACAACGCCTTGATTCAGCACGTTGCTGGTTCACAAATCATTTATGGTACGCTCTAAACACCCGGTGTTTGTTAGGAGAACAACACAAACGGTGAATTTACCCTAATTGAAGCTACACATGTTCAGAAACTATTAAAAAATCACATCCACCACACTCTTACACCAGCTAGCATGAGCTCTTATTACCAAAACCATGGAGGTTGTAGGTGTTTTAAATGTATTCATTCATGACTTAGTGGCCGACAGTAAATGTACAGGGTCAGTATATAATTTTGAAGTCTATAGGATATATCTTGCGTACATTTTTATTAAAAATAAAAAAAATAATGTTTTTATGTTCATTATTATCATGTCTTTACAAATTCCATAGTTATTTATTATGAAAACAATCACTTATTGATAAAAAATGACTGGATATCACTAAAACGTCAACTAAATAACTCATTATCATTCTGTGAAAGGAGAAAAACATGCCCTGGTTCGTTTTATTTCTTTAAACCAATCACAATCATCTTTGGTGTTGAGCATTGGTGTTCCCTCAAAATAGTGTCTTGGTGAAACTTTCACGTGCAAGATGGCACAAAAAACAAACAAACCTTTTTCAAAAATCCAAATTAAGTAAGTTGCAAGATAGAGATCGTTAATTTTAAAAACAGTCAGATGTAGATCGCAAAAGAGGAAGAGATCCATGTGAAATGTGCGACCAACGGCTGGCTTAAACCTGCAATCTACATCCAGCGAGTCAGATGAGGTTTATTTTAAACATGAAACTGTGTGTTTGTGACCTGCTTCTAAAGGTTTACATGTTCAGCGTCACAGAGAGGCAAGCTGAAAAGGTATGGATGGAAGGATCAGGACATGTGTGTAAAGTGGAACAATGAAAATCTCTACTTTTCGCTCTTGAATCTGTTCTTGAATCTGTTGATCCTTCCGAGATTCCTTTAAACATAGTTTCATTCCATTTAAAAATATCACAACCTGACTTAACCCAAGCTTACGGTTTTTGTCTCTATGCATTCTGGGTTTGAGATCATGATGTTAGCGATTCTGGAGCACCGAAATGTAAGCGGCACAGTGTGGGAGATAAAGTAACGCTGTGGATTTTAAATAAATCCGCTCTTTGCTCAGTTTAAACTCCTTCAGTCATGATTTGCTACTGATAAGGATTGGTTTCTAAGAAAAATGTTGACTAATTCCATATTTAGCCCTTAAACAGATGCAGTTCAGCCCCACCCACATGGTTTGATTGACAAGTCATGTCTTTGCAGAAATTCAGAAGCAGTTGCATATAAAGACAGAACTCTTCAGAGGTTTTTTGCCAAGAAACATACAGATATATCTGTATATATAGATGGCAGACAGAAAACAGACAGGGTGTTTGCATTATTTTATCTACATCAGCTCACAAAGATGTGTAGAAGCCTCACTGCCGGGAGAGACTTTAGGAAACAAATAGCTCAAAACATCAAAAGCTAATTTGCATCCACTGGTCCCGTCCTCCAAAGTTCAATCCAGTGTGTGTGTACAGTAGAAGTGGCAGTTTGGTGACCTGAAAAAAGGCACAGCTTCATTCCACCCAGCTGGAAGTCACATCTCAAGTTAACAGCTCCAATTTGGTATTGATATCCTCAGTGTAAAAGAGGGGGGAGGGGGGAGGGAAATAAATTGACAAATTTCCCCACTTATTATTATTAACGTTCCCATGCACTCACAGATTTGCTCATCACATTGCACAAACTTCCATTTCATGCACAACTCCCCGGCTGGCCCGAACCAAACCCCCTCTGCTCGGCTCCTGCCTGGGGTTGCCTTTGATCTAAATTTGGCCTCAGCAGAAGATGTACACAGTCATTTTCATATGGAGGCTTTGAACATGCTGATGGAGGGCCCGTTGCTGCCGCCGCGCTCACTTTTATCCTCCGAGCCTTTTTCCCTCGGAGCCCTGCGAGCATATGGCGAACACCCCTCACCGGAGTTTCCTACAACAGGAGGGGCCGCCCATTCCTAACATCTCCTGTTCCCCCGGTCCCTCCGTCACTGCGGGTCTTAGAGATGTTGGAAATTAGCTACACCGGTGGATCCGTGACAGCGACGCTTATGAGGCAAAGTTTGTTTTAATAGACTCAAGAGGCTTTTAAATATCTGAGTGTCAGTGAACCTGAAAAACGAGCAACATAAAGATGAATGTGGTAAATGAATATCTCCATCTCCTTTGGTTCTACGCAGGCGGTCGTTCAAGTGAACCAGCAGACGACACCAAAGTTACAATATTAAATATATTTAATACAAGGATGGGATTTTTTTTCATTTCTGCGACTGTGTTCTGGGACATGAAGATCGTCTTTCCTGCTCTGGTCTTTCACTTTGCTGAAACAGGAACCTGCCCATTGTTTGCTAACACAGAGCTACAGTCTTTTGGTCTCCTCGCGTCGCGCCGAGCGGCCGTCATCTGCTGCCAAAATGTCCGTCAAGAGACAACGACCAAAGCAGATCCACTGTATCTGAAAGAGCTTGGCCTGAATGGATACCTTTTGAAAAACTATGTTCCCCTGATGCTCGCCGAGACTTCAGTCTGAGATTTGAGTTTCTCCAGCCGGGGTTCGGGACAAAGATCTGACTGTCGCCGCTCGCCACAAAGCAGCTAATGAAATTTTGCCGCTTAATCCGCCTTCAATTAATGTCGGGGAATTCATTTGGAAACACTCAAAGAAGTTAAAAGTGATTGTTTTATGTTCCTCCACGGCTTTTAGAACTGCTGTCGGCACATAATAGTATTTTTTGGCTGAAAAAAAAACACAAATATGAACAGACTGAATAAATGAAATAGCAATAAAGTTTGAATTACAATTAAAAGCTAATTAGAGCTGCCTAGACAGTCGTTTTATTTACTTGCTTTCTGGGGATAAAGATTCTCATCTCTCCATTGTTAAATGCTTTCCTTGTGAGGGCTGTAACCAACAAAAATACATGTGTTCTCCGGAAGGGATACGCCGTTTATCTCATTACCGTTTCCTAAATGTTTGCAGCCATTGTCTTCTTTTACAGTGCAAACACCGCGCCGTACATGTAAAAACCACCGCTGGCGTTTTGTTTTCATGCTTTTATCTTAAATACATTCTTTCCAGATTGTTCAGCCCCAGAAACTGGTAATTACCATATATTATCACCTCCACAAGCTCCACCGCTAAGGCTGCCGTGTTTGAGGTAATTATATCACTCCCAAGATGTGATAATAATCACAAGAAGCAGCGCCGTGTTCACCAGAGCTCCGACACAAACAGAGAAATGTAGAAAACCTTTCCCTGTGGCCTCAGGGATTAGACAGAGGACAGCGTTTAGGATTCACAGGAATATACAAGCTGTTGTCTGCATATTTATGACTGTAAGCATAATAAGGCAGAGAAACAGCTGACCACAACAACAGGACTGTGTGAAGGAGACCGTAGTTTGGTGCTAACTGAACTTGTGACAAGAGGTGCATTATATTTCCCATTTCTGACTTGAATATTTCATGGCAAACATGATTTTTTTGTGTGTGTTTTTAAGTGTTTTTATTCATGCATTTAATCATATCTGATCTTCAGTTGGTGTAAATGTAACCGTGATTGTTCACTAGAAATTAACTCACTGTTACATTTATAAAATCTGGAAATATTTGCACTTTTTGCAGCTTCTACTTCATGCACCTTCTCTTTACATACTGAAACTGAACATGTATATTCATAGAACTGCACTTTTTACGTACTTTTGCACTACTTTAAGCCATTACATTTTTAGAATTGTGAAAAATCCAGGAGTGCAACATCAGTTACATTACCTTTTATATAATTTTTTACTACAGCAAAGGAGCTCTCCTTACAAAAATACACTTCATTAGCTATTTTCATAGCTTAAATATGTACATGCTATTTTTTCTGCTATACACTACCGGTCAAAAGGTTGGAGTCACTTAAAAATATTCTTATTTTTGAAAGAAAAGCATTTTTTCAATGAAGATATCATTAAATGACTGATAAATCCAGTCTAGACATTGTTAATGTGGTAAATGACTATTGTAGCTGGAAACAGCTGATTTTTAATGGAATATCTCCATAGAGGTACAGAGGAACATTTCCAGCAACCATCACTCCTGTGCTCTAATGCTACATTGTGTTAGCTAATGGTGTTGAAAGGCTCATTGATGATTAGAAAACCCTTGTGCAGTTATGTTAGCACATGGAGAAAAGTGGGAGTTTTCATGGAAAACATGGAGTTGTCTGGGTGACCCCAAACTTTTGAACGGTTGTGTATATGGGCACATTTTCTTGCAGTAAAGTTGGCTTTCCCTCCATATGAATCGATTGGTTAATCCACAGATAATTAACTTGAAACTTTTCTAATAACTTAGCAATCATTACAGTTACTTTTTGTGCAAAAATACCAAACATTTAGCAACATTTTTAGATTTAGTGGACTTTTCAGGGTGGCAATTATTTGCACCAAACTCAGTTTTTACACATTTCTACTCCTGGCATCAAGGATATCTGCTGAATGATGCAACGGCAACACAGAGAATCAGATTTTAGTGTCATTTTTGTGGTTTCCTGCTTATTTTTTTGCTTCAGAACATATATATGGACTCATTTTCTTGCAGTAGTTTTTTTCTAATTTGCATGTAGATTTGAATCATTTGCTTGATCAGCTGATATTAAATTGCAACTTTTTTAGTACCTTAGTGATCTTTATAGTCATTTTCATGTTAGCTAATGGTGTTGAAAGGCTCATTGATGATTAGAAAACCCTTGTGCAGTTATGTTAGCACATGGATAAAAGTGGGAGTTTTCATGGAAAACATGGAATTGTCTGGATGACCCCAAACCTTTGAATGGCCGTGTGTGTTTACATGTTATAGTTGTACTTTTGTTGCTGTATTTTTTTTACAAAAGCACGTAATTTTGTCCTACACTTGGCAATGACAATGAATGAATTCAGTTTTATTTTGTTCTGTGACATTTTAGTGAACTTGGTGTTGTTTAGTCAACAGGAGCTGGAAGTTTGCAGGGTTTATAGGGTAAGTTCACAGAAATTACAATACATTTTTTCTGCATTTCTCTAGTGATATCCACCAATTTGGACAGTTTTTACCAGACAGGATTAAAGATGGTGTGTCTACAAATGATTGTTTTCATAATTAGGTGGATTCTAAGATAAGATGCAGGCGGGATTAATAATTTAAAGTTATCTGAAAACTTTAGTTGTAAAATGTAATTATTTTCACATCATTGGAAGACTTTTGATATATTTACATTCTAGGTTAAATGTTCAGGCAGTCGATATTTTCCAAACTGAAGGCAGAGTTTTGGAATGCAGCTCCAGCGTCTATCTCCCGTCTATACTTATACCCTAACCTCACCCTTACCCAGGGCCCGTTTGAGGCTTTCACATTGTAAACAGCACACCCATGTTGAGACACATCGGACTTTTTTCTGCGCGCCACAGACACCATTATCATTCCGACGCTTATTTCAGCTGACTGCGATATTGCGCTGCGTTTCCGTGTTTGGTGTTGTCTGTTTCCATCGCGCCAGCTGTTGGGTTATTTATAACTGCGGTTGCTGATCTAAATGAGCTAGTAATTAGGCAGCAATGCTTTTGAGGAGACATCCGCTCTTCCCATCCCTCCCTCCCTCCATCCCTCTGTTTTGCCCTCACCCTCGCTGTCTCCCTGCTGTCCTCCAGCGCACCAGGAGACAAGCGGGAGATAAAGAGGAGACTTGACTTCACTGAATAATTGAAGGGGTTTTTACAAGAGAAGCAGCTCACTATCTGACCCCATAAAGGCGACACGCCGGGCCTTATCGGAGCCAAACAGGAATACTCGGTCACACACAAACGCTCAGTGGGTGTCATGAGGTCACGGGAAAGCTACAAGCAGCATCACACCGTCAGCGTGCCGCGACACGCTACGTCTTCCCCCTGAACAAAGCTGAGCTACTGCTGTGGCTTCAGCAGACTCCCCCCTCTTTATTCTTTACGCTCCCCGTGATTACAATAGGAGGCAGGAACATGCCCCCCCTCGCTTCCCCTGGTGAGCACCCCTTTACCTCATGCTAATTTCCAACTTTCAAAGCTTGTAAACTTTATCTAATTATACACAAGTCGATGGAGTCCCTCGCCCAGGTTTTTGGCAGGTTGCGGCGTTAATTTATGAAAAACAAATCTGAAATATGCAGATGTCTTTTGTTTGAAGCAGCTGTTTGGTCCTGTTGCCAGGTTTCAATCAGGCGGTCTCTGGAGACGCCCGAGTGTGCGATCTGTGGCCAAGGCCCTCGTTTGATGTCTGACAGGGACGGAGGGACGAGCGCTCGCCCAGAGGCCAGTCTGCAATTACTGTACAGGGTGGGGACGCACCTCCACCACTGCTGGTGATTGGACGAAGCACAGAGCTGATGTTTGGTCGTAAATAATGCATGTTTGGTCACTGATAGGTCTGGTCATTTATAAAAGTAATGAGGAATAATCAGCTGTGATATTTAGCCAAATTGTTGTTTCCTGTTTCTTTGCTCTAATTTATTAGAAACCAAATCAGAGAAGATCTTTACTCAAACTGTTTTGTGAAGAAAGGTCTCAGCTGGACTTCTGTTTTCTTGATTTTAGGCTTGTTTTAGTATTTGCTTTGATGAAGTGTCTCCCATGTTTTGACCTTTCCAAAGCCATATCCTTTTTTTCAATTGCTCTCTGTGTTTCTTTACCTGCATCCTCATTTTTGATTCAATTCTCTTAACCATAAACGGACTCTGTAGTGCACTCTTCTATGAACTTTGATCCGTTTTACGATCTGAATTAAAGGTCGTGTCTGAGAGTTGGACAAGGACACGGAGCTGGAAGATGCAAACTTTTAACCGTCGGGATGCCAGGGCACATTTCCATCGACCGTGTTCTGACAAACGCTGTCAGCCGTGTTCATTGCTAATTTATGGAGCTCATTAAGTGACGCGGAACGCACAAAAAAATCGGAGCAATTATCATTTATCTTGATATATTATTTACCAGGGATCATTTTCCTGCTTGGTTGGGGAGATGGAGGTGGGGAGGACCACAGGGGTTTGGAGACAGCTGGCAGAGAGAGACTCAGATCTGCAAGACAAGAAAGAAAAGACAATGTGCCGGGTTTGTTTGAAGGGATGAGGCTTCTCTTTCTAAAAATTTGTTCAAGGTTTTTGTATTAACATTTCAGCCTAAATTAGAGCAAAAAAGGCACATATTGGTGAGAACATTTGTGCAAATTCAAATCTTTAGCACTAGTAGGAAAGAATAAACTGTCTCCTAAACAGCAGCAAGTGAGCACTTCATCAAAAGAAAACTGGACTTTTCTTCATCTGAATTTTTGGATTTTTTCAGACAAGGAAACAATATTTTTTGGTGCCCGTAAATGAGGACAACAAAGGGGTTAAATAAGTTGTTTTAGAGGGGTTACGAAAGCAAAAAGTGACTGAAAACGCCACAAAACAATATTCCCACCGAAGACCTGAACCCCAGAATCCTGGTTGAAAATTCTGTGGTTGATCCCAGCAGCAACCTCTCCATGAAGAAGTGCCAGAAACTGCAGTTCTTTGAATGGCCACTTGAGGCTGACTCCAAAAGCGAGTCAATCCCCATAGACCCTCATGTTAAAATACCCAACTTTATAACAGAAATAAACATGTTTACAGCCTGGAACAAAGAGCAGTTTTAGTTTTATAGTTAATTCCTGTGTTTTGATTCTCGCATTTGTCATTTTTAGTCTCATTTTTGTCATGTTTCCATTTTATGGTGGCTTTGTCTCTTTTTTGTCTCTTTTTTGTCGTGTTTTGTGTCGTTTGTCTCATTTTTTGTTGTTTTGTGTCTTGTTTTTGTCATTTTATGACACCTGTGAGTCACGACACAGAGAGTTCAGCCATCTTTATTTACAGTTAAACCGTTTATTCCAGACTTTGCTGCTCTTTTTATGAGATTGTGAAAGAAACATGCAAGTTGTGGACATGGATGCAGCCCATTAGAAAAGAATAAACTAAAAACTACCTCACAGTTTTAAAAATTTGCCTTTATTGTGCAACTAATGTGTTGATGGATATTCCACCGTGTTAACTAGAAACAGAATATGTATCATAATAGAACCAGTTTTATTATTCAACCAATCAGTTAACGGCTTATTGACAGAATCTAAATAACATTTAATCAATACATGGAGTATATGACAGATGGAATATGACCAATCAGAGCTGTAGAGGCGCTGACTGATCAGGACAACACGCTCTGATTGATCGTTATCTCCTCATTTCAGATGAGATCACACAATGTCACACAATGTCGTTCTTTAAATATGATTCATGACGATATTAACGGCATCGCGTTTAATATTTTAATACAGATAATTTATTGCCTGCGTTCATCTTGACGTCCGTTTGATCACCAGGTTGAGCCAAGACTAGCAGCCCAGTGGGCGTTTACTCTGCAGCTAACATCTGGGTTTGATGTGGATGCAGATCTTCTGGGTTAATTTACAGCGAGGCTCCTTTAAAGCAGACAGAGCTGAAGGTTTCTGAGGCTAATTCAGTGAAGAATCAGAGAAAAACTAATACAAATAAAAATAAAACAAATACAGCTGTATCTCCAGTGAACGGTGATATGCATGAATGTTCTATGCTTTGAAAGGCATAAACAGTCCTACTAGAGTGCTTTAGATGCATCCAGCTGTCTTGATTAATGGTCTAATCCAGGGGTGTCCAACATGAGGCCCGCGGGCCAAAAGCAGCCCTCCAGAGGGTCCAATCCGGCCCTCAAAGTGTAAAAATTCCAGAGAAGACATTAACTGCAGATTGTAAATTAGTAAAACTATAAATTTAAAATCATTTCTAGACCATGACAAGTTGTTTAGATCAGAAAGTAAAATACTAGATTGTTCATTGTTCTTTTGTCATTTTGTGTCTCATTTTTGTCATATTTTGTCTTATTTTTGTTGTTTTCTTGTCTGACTTTTGTTGTCTCATGTTTTTGTCCTTTTGTTTCTCGCTTTAGTCATTTTGCGTTTCCTTTTTGTCATTTTGTGTTCATTTGTCAAGCTGTTTTTTGTCTACTTTTTTGCTTGTTTAGTTTCTCACTTTTGTCATTTTTTGTCTTGTTTTTGTTGTTTGTCCATTTTTTTGTCGCTTTGTAACTTTTTTGTCCAATTTTTTGTCTCTTTTTTGGTTTTGTTTCGTGCCGATTGTCTCATTTTTTGTCATTTTGTGTCTCATTTTGTAACACTTGTCTTGTTTTTGTTGTTTTTTGCCTGACTTGTCATTCATCTAATGTTTTGTTTTTGTTTCTCGTTTTAGTCGTTTTGGGTTTCCTTTTTGTCTTGCTTGTGTTTTTGGTCTTGTTTTTGTCATTTTGTGTTTTGCTTTATTCGTTGTTTTGTGTATCGTTTTAGTCTTTTGTGTTTTTTTGTCTCGCTTGTGTTGTTAGTCTATTTGTTTGTCATTTTGTTTCTTGCTTTTATCATTTTATGTCTCATTTGTGACATTTGTCCATGTTTTTGACGCTTTGTAATTTTTTTTGTCTCTTTTTTGTTTTGTTTTGTATTGTTTGTCTCATGTTTTTGTTGTTTTGTGTCTTGTTTTTGTCATTTTGTCTCATTTTTGTAATATTTTGTCTTGCTTTTAGTTGGTTTTTGTCTTTTTATGCCTGACTTTTATTGTTTTGTTTCTCGTTTTTGTAGTTTTGTGTTTCCTTTTTGTCTCACTTGTGCTTTTAGTCTTATTTTTGCTGTTTGTTTTGTTTTATTCGTTGCTTTGTGTATCGTTTGTGTCGTTTTGTGTTTTTTCCCTCGCTTGTGTTTGTCTACTTGTTTGTTTTAATTCTCACATTTGTTATTTTTGGTCTCATTTTTGTCATATGTCCATTTTTTTGTCGCTTTGTAGCATTTTTGTCAATTCTTTGGTCTCGTGTCATTTGTCTCATTTTTTGTCGTTTTGTGTCTTGTTTTTCTAATATTTTGTCTTGTTTTTGTTGTCGTTTGTCCTTTTTTGTCTGACTTTTGTCATTTTCTTAATAAAGTAAAATACTGTATCGTTCATTTCCAGGTACCTGTAGCTAAATGTTTTGTGTCTTTGTAGACACTCTGTGATCTGGAAGTTGTAAAGGGTAAATGAAATTGAAATTATTTTTCTTAATAAATTCCAGGATGTTTTGTAAAAGATAATTCCTTCAATGTGAACATTTTCAGAATGTACTTTTTTGCACTAAAACAAAGGAACCATTTGGAGTGATTTATAGGTTATTTTGCTGTGATTTTACTGGTCTGGATCACTGGAGATCAAACCTGGAACCTGAACTAAGATGAGTTTGACCCTCCTGGTCTGATCTGTTTCTTTTACATGATGATACCTATGGAGTGTACTATCTGTACTTTACTGTACTATCTGCTATTAGAAGCAGCACAAATGACCATATTTTCAACGTGTTTTTGAAAATAATGAAAATGGATCAAGTCCTTGCAGCAGATAATCTCCCCGGTTTGTCTGCAATGTCCTGATGTGTTGTTTCCTCGTCCTCATTATAGCCGAGCTGTTAGTCACAGAAATGTCACAGAGATCACACTGCAATTAACTTTATGAATGTTCTGCATCCCCGCCTTGTTTTCTTTCTCTGCACCCTTTCACATTCTTCACTTTCGCTTTATCTCTCTGTCTGTTTGTCATCTGCATCACCGCATAAACTTCTTCCCTCCACGCCTCCTTTCAGTCGCTGTTACTTGTCTTTTTTTTAATCCATCCCAATTGGTTTTTTCCCCATTTTTGCATCTTTGTGTCGCTTCTGCATCTTTTAGCGTCATTTTTGAATTTATTAGTGTCACTTTTTTTTGCATCATTTAGTTTAATTTTTTCAACTTTTAGTGTGATTTTTGAGTTTTTTAGTGTCATTTTTACATCTTTTGGTTTCATTTTTGCATCTTTTAGTGTCGTTTTTGTGTTCTTTTAGTGTCATTTTTGCATGTTTTGGTTTTGTTTTTGCATCTTGTATTGTCATTTTTTCGGTGTTTAAATGTCATTTTTGCATCATTTAGTTTTGTTTTTGCATCTTTTAGTGTAATTTTTGCATTTTTTAGTTTGATTTTTGCATCTTTTAGTGTCGTTTTTGCATTTTTTAGTGTCATTTTTGCATCTATTAGTTTTGTTTTTGCATCTTTCAGTTTAATTTTTGCATTTTTTTAGTGTCATTTTTGTGTTTTTTGTTTCATTTTTGCATCTTTTATTTTCATTTTTGCATCTTTTAATGTCATTTTTGCATCTTTTATTGTCATTTTTGCGTCTTTTGGTGTCATTTTGGGGTGTTTTAGTATCATTTTTGCATCATTTAGTTTTATTTTTGCATCTTTTAGTGTAACTTTTGTGTTTTTTTGGTGTAATTTTGCATCTTTTGATTTCGTTTTTGCATCTTTTGGTTTCATTTTTGCATCTTTTAGTGTAATTTTTTGGTGTTTTAGTGTCGTTTTTGCATCATTTAGTGTCATTTTTTGGTGTTTTAGTGTCATTGTTGCGTCTTTTGGTTCCATTTTTCAGGTCGTTTTATTTCTCGCTTGCAACTCTTTCCCTACTTCCTTTCCAATTTCTTTTCTTCTCCCAAGTTTCTCCCCCTCCCTTTTGTGGCTCGGTGACAGATGCCTAATTGAATGATGAATGTCCCTTTATTATGCTCTAATTGAACCGCTGCCTCCGTGATTGGCTGGCGCCCGCGCAGCTGGGCTCATCTGATTGGTCGGACGGATCCAGCCGGGGGTTTGGGGGGTGGGCTGCCGTCGGGGTTGCCACTCCTGCCAGCCGCCGCTGCTCTCCATCTGTCTCCTCCACACACACTTTACACAAACACACACCGATAGTGGCGATGAGCAAAGCGACCCCCCATCAGCCGGCCTGTATTCTCACCTCTCTCACAGGGGAGTGACGCGGTGTGACAGAGTGCACATGCTCACGTGAATCTTAATAAATTATGCAAATGCCTCCTCTTGAAGGGGCCGGATAATAATTAGGAGCATTTCTTGGCAGTTTTAGTGCGTTTTACGTGTTGACATTTTGCCCTTGCGGTCTTGTCTTTGTACTTTTTTTCTCCAGCCTGATTTTACTCAACTCATCTCCATCAACCCAAACACCTCCCCCTCTTCCTTACTTCCTGCTTCACCTCTTCCACCCAAGCAATGTCACACATGCACTGGAACACATGCAAGGACGCGTACATGCACTTAGAAAAAAAACACATGCAACTGATGTGCAAACAGACACGCATTACCGGCACAAACACACACACTGGTGGGTGTCTTGGACCGACCCTGACCTGACAAGTGGGCGATGAAGATTAATGCGTCCTCCCTGACTGACAGGCCGGGGAATTGAAGGGCAGAGGGCCTCGTTAATCAAGAGCCTGACAGGTGCCATTCAGGGCCCCCGAACAACCACAGCGCCCAGCACCCACCCACACACACACCCACACACACACCCCCACACACACACACACACACACACACACACCCACACACACACACACACACACACACACACACACACACACACACCCACCCACACACACACACACACACACACACACACACACACACACACACACACACACACACACACCCACCCACACACACACACACACACACACAGACAGCATAAAGCCCAGCTAAAGCAAACCTACACGCATTCCTTTTCCTACTGCATCCACTTTTCCAGCTGAGCGGCCGGCGTTAAGCTCAAGCAGACTTAATCATGCACTGCCAGAATTAAAACTCATTCCTCAGAGCCGGGCTGCCAGTGCGAAAATAAGAAAATCAATCGGGTGCTTGGCAGGCCTGCCCATGCTCACCGACTATGGGTGTTTTCTGTATTCATCTGCAGAGCCTTGAAGCTGAAGGGGCCCGAGCGGGGCCAGGCTTTATGATCATTCATTATAATTTACCAATAAGTCTCTGGATCATTACTGGCCAACCATTAATGATTAATTCCCTAATTCTGCCTGGATTTCTTCTTCGATTCGGGGCCAGAGGAACAGGAGGAGATGGTGTATCTCTATTATCTTTGGTTAAATGAGCCGACTTAATAGAGATACTGTTTAAGCAGAGAATCAGAAGCGTTTCCATGCTTTTTCCTAAAAGTTAGTCATTAAACACTGCGGTTTCTATTTGATTTCACCAATTAAATCCAATGTATTAGGTAACAATATGCCTATTCAAGCCATATTTCAAGCAAGGAAATTATATCTTTGTATTTATAGGCTACTTTCTTTGAATTATTAGAGCCTGAAGGAACCAGGAGTAGCCTCTATTAACCCAGAATGGGTCATTTGTAGAGTTTCTTTGCACTCGCAATTACAGTTTTTGGTCTTCCATGCTATTTTTAAAACTTACTTTTATTGTAATTGTGTACATTATCAGTTTGCCTAATTATATTATAAAAAAATAACAATGTTTATTTTAGTCTAATAGTTTTTTTTCCATCATTGGTAATAGAAAAACATACTAAGGAATTATTTGAAATAGTATTTTTTGGCAATAAATGTTGGAACTGTTTTAAACAATATAGGAGACTGTGCTAAGTGCTCTTTTTAGCGTCTGGTTCTGTATATTTGGACAAATTAGAATCTTTTTTGACCTTCTATGGACAGATTTGTGCGCAAATAACTTTCACCACTAACAAAGGTCCCTATATTTTTTTTTTAGTGTCTCCATTTTATTTAGAAACATACACATTAGTGTCCACTCTTATGTTTGAGGAAAAAAACAACAACAATATTGTTACAGCAACAACAATGATAATGCCTCCTCCATGCCTCAGTTGCATACTTCCCCACTGAGGTGTAAATAAAATTTATCTTGTCTTGTCTTATCTAGTCTTATCTTAATAATGAGTTCAGAATGGAATCCAAACTCCACAAAATAGTTTCTTGAAGAGACTTCAAGGTGTTCCTCAAGGAACCGCCTTGAATCCAGAAGGTTTCTTCATAGTAGCGATAATGAAGACCCCCAAAACGTTCTTTGCGGCTCTTCTACTTCTGTTTTATTTTGTAATGTGATTTTTATTTTTATTCAAATTAAATTGCTCGGAATTTACTATAAGTAAGAATATCTTGCAAAGCAGACTGTAATGATGCTCCAGGTAGTGTGCTAACTGTGGAACCCTCATGCTAAAACACATCAACGCCTCAAATATATTTATGTTTTTGTAATAACCGGGAATAGAGCCGTTCTGCCTCGTTCTTGACAAGTGTTAAACTGTAATAATGAAGAGGAACATTTCATCATTTCTGCTCCCAGCAATAAAAACCTAAGACCTTCTCCTGTATCTCTTTACCTGCCTGAGAATCCCTCAGTGAGGCTGCGTTAGCTTTCTGCTTTTATTAGCTAATGGAACTTAATATTTCATGAGCTATTAATGGAAACCCAGCTCGTAATTAGCGCGGTGTCAGAGAAATACGGGCATGTATCTTCATTAGGCATCAGAGCAAGTCTTTTCATCTTCATTACAACCTCTCCGCATCATTTTTTACTCTCTTATTACGCCTTTGTTTTCGTTGCCTGCCCGTCGCTGCGTGCTCGCTAAGCAGCGGGACGGTGGTAGGAAAACACAACCGGCTTTTACAAACGCTGGACGCTCTCGAATCGGACCTTGAATCTCCAGAAACAGTCACTTTCTCTGATTAAAGTGATGCAGATTCTTCTTTCTTTCTGGTTTATTAGAGTAGAGGGTAAATACTGCTGATGAAACCGCTAATCATTCCAGAGAAGACGGCAGGCGGGTGCTTAGATAGTCTGACCAAACCTCTCCATTCTAGTAGAGATGGGAGAGGTATTAAGCCCTCCATCTCAATGAAGCTGCCACATAGTTAATGACAGACAGACCATTGACCTTTTGGACGCTCTGCCCACTGTAATAGTATCTGAAATGTCAAGCTCCCTTGTAATAAACTCTAGATGTGCCTGTAGATGGTGTTTGGACAAGACAAATTACAACCGGGGACATTTTCTTTTCAAGGTTTTTGATATTTTTTGTGGCAGTCTCCAAATACCTGACAACCAGTTTTACAGTAGGAGGGAGTTTTAAATCTGCAATAAATCGCCTCGACCGCCTTCCGTCTTTTCAGGATGTCCCTTTTTACTTTCCAACAGTCATGTGTGATTGTTAGGAGTTTATTGCCGCTCATATCTGCGAGAACGCCGCTGACAGTTTCCAGCCAAAGGCCTCAAGGGCGCGCATCATCACAGCGAGGCAACCGTTGCTCTTTACCGTGGCGATTCATGGGGCCTCTATTTCCAGTTGTATTATCTTAATTGTCCTGGCAAGTATGTTCAGTGGTTATATTATCAATTTATGGCCCCTCTTGCCACCCCATTAATCCAGCCGTTAAAACACTGTAACCAGTGGTTCAAACTCTGCGAGCGGAACATAAACCTGTCCCAGGATGGCCGACGGCGCTGCAGGAAAGATAGCGATCTGATGGGAAGGAGGGGTGCTATTCCTCTTAAACATTTTTC
This sequence comes from Amphiprion ocellaris, assembly GCF_022539595.1. Classification (NCBI taxonomy): domain Eukaryota; kingdom Metazoa; phylum Chordata; class Actinopteri; family Pomacentridae; genus Amphiprion; species Amphiprion ocellaris. The sequence goes on from NC_072781.1 coordinate 2,226,483, forward strand.
TGCAGGTATCCTGTCACTGCTCCAGACATCGGTTGGCGTTAAAATTATTGTATGTTGAAAGAGAGGCAATATAGAAAAGAATAATTTCGCCATTCTGCCACTGTTGTCGCAAAGTTGTCATCATTCCTCACCGCTAATGAAGAGACGAGGACGGATTTCTCTGAGGTTTGCAACAAGGTTTTGTGTGCAGGAAGAGATCATGGAAAGTGAACTGTTTTTAATCACAAATAATTTACAACCAAATAAACTGTCTCAGCATAGAATTAACTGTTTAACCCCCGTAACACCAAGGTTTGAACAAATTAAAGTTTTTTTTCTAGTGTGAATTTGGGAGCAGCAGTTTAGTCCAGAGTTCATTTACTAGATAGATAGATAGATAGATAGATAGATAGATAGATAGATAGATAGATAGATAGATAGATAGATAGACAGATAGATAGACTATAGATAGATAGACAGATAGATAGATAGATAGATAGATAGATAGATAGATAGATAGATAGATAGATAGACAGATAAATAGATAGACTATAGATAGACAGATAGATAGATAAATAGATAGATAGATAAATAGACAGATAAATAGATAGACTATAGATAGATAGACTAGATAGATAGATAGATAGATAGATAGATTATAGATAGATTATAGATAGATAGATAGACAGATAGACAGATAAATAGATAGTCTATAGATAGATAGACTAGATAGATAGACTAGATAGATAGATAGATAGATAGATAGATAAATAGATAAATAGATAGATAGATAGATAGATAGATAGATAGATAAATAGATAAATAGACAGATAAATAGATAGACTATAGATAGATAGATAGACTAGATAGATAGATAGATAGATTATAGATAGATAGATAGACAGATAGACAGATAAATAGATAGACTATAGATAGATAGACTAGATAGATAGACTAGATAGATAGATAGATAGATAGATAGATAGATAGACTATAGACAGATAGGTAGATGGATAGATAGTCGACTTTGAGCATTTCTTGAGGACTTTATTCTCTTTAGATGCACAGTTTCCCTGAATGTCCTCCTGTTACCGTGTGATTGAAGCTGGTAAAAAGTCAGAAAATGCACCTTGAGTAAAAAATTTTCTGGAACGAAAATGAAATTCATCGAACAAATCCAAAAATGCCTTTCCTGTCTAATTTGGTCTCCATCCAGTCAACAATAATAAAGTGTATTGGTCCTAAGCAGATGAAGGTCTCCATTAGAACAGTCCTGTATATTTTGAGCCCATCCTGTTAGAAGTCTTTCTGCCTCTGGTTGGACCTCTAGGTGATATGCCACAGGTCAGAGGTCCAACGCCTGAGCCAATTATAGGCCTGTCATAGACTGCACATGATCCCAACGGCTGGAAAGTTACCGACTGTTTTACCAGGAGCTGAAAGAAAGAAACTGCTGCTTTACTACAAGCAAAACTTCAAGCATTTTGGCAAAAAAATGCCAGTAAAACTCAACCAAACTAAATATCCAATAGCGAATACATGAGAATACGATGCTTTGTAGTGACAGTAGGTGGGTTGAACACTTATTTTAGACATAGACATATCAAATGTGTATTTATAATAGCTGGTGATGATGTGATAACTTGTGGAAATTAGTTTCACAGTTTGGCTTTAGAAGCTCCTTTAAAGCTATTTGGAGTCTATTCAGCTCAACCAGCTCTGCTAATTTTTCAATTTGCCGTTTTGGAGATGCATTATTTTCATGAAGCAGTGATTATAAATGAACAAGCAGGCAGCCTTTCTGTGCGTTTGTTTGTTTGTGCGTGCTATCTGTTTCACCTCCATCCCTCTCCAACCTCTTGGCGTCTCCAGGCTGAAAACTGCAGCAGCGGTAATTGCCTGACCTTTACGGCAGTGAGATAGTCTCATTAAGCCTGATGGATAATGATGGCGCCTCTCCATGCTACGTGAGCCTCTGTGATAATGAAACAACAGAACAGCCCCGCTGCTCCACCGGGGGGTCACGGGAGAAGGCTGATAACCCGGAGAGAGCAGCCCCATCCTGGCTAACGACAAGACCCAGGGCCCCCCGCGGTGTCACCCTTCTCCCGTACGTCCACACGGGAGACGGCGGTGTCACGGTAATGTGCTGTTCCCGTCTCCGTTCTCACATTCCGGTCTTTGATTTGAGACCTTGATATTCCTGCGGTTGGTAAATCTTGCCGTTGAGGAGGATGAGTCAGTGGACAGTTAGCTAGTCAGAGAGTTTATATGCAAATGAAAGGATGTCATTCTGAGCTATAACTAATTTACTTCTGTCTAAATGTAGAAACCCACATTTACATTTGAATATTTTACACATTCAGCCCCTACAGTGTTGAAGTCTTCTTGTTGTCCAGACCACTGAGGACTTTCTAAATACACAGAGATGACTGTGAAATTAAAGTTTGATTGGCCCCCAGGTTTTGAAGGGTTTCTTGATGGATGTTTTAATTTCTCTTTTTGGCTTTTGTGTGATTTACAGATCAGAATGGAACATGCTTCATGCTCAGATATTAATCCTCACAGCTGTAAAATACCCAAAGCAAGGCGAAACTTCTGGCTGAAAAATCCGTCTTGTGTCGCAGAATGTTTCAGATTAGCTGCGAGAACACACAAAAAATACAATAAGATGAGGACGCTGTCAGTCAGACGTCAGGATGAGAGTGTTAGAGACGCTTCTGAGGAGGTTTAATCAGGAGGTGTAACTGAGAACACCTGTGTTTGTGCAGGGAACTTTTAATGATTGCTCTTCCATCTCTGTCTGAAATGTGTTTAAGATGTTCTTCATACTGTACCTGCTGCACCACACTAAGTGCAGTGCAGATGTTAAGTACAGATGTTAATTCTTTTTAGCTCACTGTAATTGCTGACTGTATGAAGCAGGACTCATTTGGGTGATTTAAGATGGATCAAAGTAAAAAAAAAAAAACACGGTCCCTTGAGTTTTATTCACTGAAAATCTCTCATTAAAGCACCAACAAATGTCTTTATGTCATTTTTGGCAAATATCAGGTGTCATTTCTTGTCCAAATAGTTGTTTTTCTTAATTTTTTTTAGTTGTTTAACCGCTTTCAGACATGCACTTCTTTCTATTTGTCTGACCTTCAGCTTCATATCTGAATGAGCACCTTGATTACTTTTCCAGAAAAGTTACGAGTCTTTCTAAGTCTGACTTAGAAGTCTTTGATGGATAAAAACAGACTGAAATGTGTCTCAAATATTATTTCAAGCACCTAATACCATCTATTTTCTCTTTAAGGATAGAAATAGCAAAAAAACCTGAGCATAGACTCAAAAATTAACCTAAAAATTATGATAAACATGCAACACATGAACAAAATGCCACATTTATGTTATTTATTGCACTAGTACTGATGTGTTTAGGTTCATTTTCGAGTTTGAGTCTGTATTTTTTAGAATCATTTTAATAGTTTGGTACTAACTTCAATGATTAAAAAAAAAGCTTTTCCTTTAAACTTCTATATTTGGCTATGGGAACACATCTATGTGTACAATTATTAGGTTACTACTGCAAATATTCCGCTATGAGACTGAAATCAAAAAAAGAAACTGAAATGGCAGAACACTATTTTGACTTTAACAAACAGATCAGACTTTTACAGTAAAATAAGATCCCAAAAGGACTTTTTCCATGTCTGAAAGGGGCTTTAGTGTCTTAATTGCATTATTAAAGAGAAAAACTATAATTAACTTCACTCAGTTTTGAAGACCGGACCAGTGAAAAACTTTGTAGACCTAAAAAACAATGACAAGTTGAACCGGAATAATAATAATATAACATTTGTTTTAATCTTCCATTTCTACTAAGACATTAGATTTTGTTTATGACTGCATTCCTAATCTCAAATCCCAATTATGACAATGAAATGCAAATTAAAAGCTGAAATATGACAGTTTTAGTTGGATATTGACGTATAAAACCCTGTTTGTCACATTCAGCTCATTTGTCTGAATCATTCTGGCTGTTTTCTGTAAACTAACGCTGAGAGACGTTTGTGTAAATGGGATCTAAAGCCGCATTAATAAACAGCTTATCTCTAGCGTGACCTTAGAGAAGATGTGAACTGGCGTGCAGGTTGCTCATCGCAGGAGAAACGTAGCCTGATGTATGGGAGCAAACATGTCATTTTCCACTGTAATGTCTGACATTAACAGAGGAATTATTACACTTTGGTTATCGGACTGATGTGGAGACACAGATAGACAAACGGAGGAGAGTGCAAGTCCTGAAAACCCTCATTAATTATCAACATGTGGCCATCAAAAGCCCAATATAGACCAAAACTAATGAGTAAAAAGGTCAAACTGATAGAAGTCATGTGTGGCTGTGATTCATACAGATGGGCGTCAGACAACGTCCTGCTGAGCAGAGTGTTAATAAAAATTGTCTCCTTAAAATACATCAGAGCTGCATGTTAAGAGGTTAGTGGGTGTTAATCTAAGCCTCGTGCATTCACCTTAACTCAGAAAGTGTAGATTTGTGTTCAATTTTGCAATAATTCAACCATGAGCGCACATTCAATGCTTCTTAAATGAAATCTAATGAGAAAATAGAACTATATGGGTGTTTTCTGGACTTCCACACTGAAGAGATGTAATAAGGAGCTGCAGTACTTTATGTGGAAGCAGGAGAGGGTTTGTTGAACGGTGGGAAGGTCGACCAGAGGGCAGATATCCCAGTCAAGCTGGCAGAACCAGCAGGGGGTGCTGACACCCTGATAACCATGAGCTAACTCCTCTGCTCCTCCTCCTTGTCTCTGAATGAGGTTGAGGTCCTCAGATTGTGTCCAGAATGAGAGAATATTCAGGTTTGGTGACGAGTCGGAGCAGAAAGCGACTCCTCTGTGTTTGGAAATGACATCAGTGGAGGGTAGAAAAAAACAACAGGATGTTGGAAATATTAACACTGGATTTTAGGGTTTTGTTTTATTATGTCAGCTTTTCCACGTTCTAATGCATTGATTTCCACATGTTCTATGTGAAATTGGAATAAATTAGGATGTGTAGAGTTGGATCTAGCAGGATTTTCTTTCATGTTCATGTTCGTTGTTTCGTTTGTTAATTGTCAGAAATAACGAACATTCTGAACAGGCTGAAACACAGGCCACGTATGCACTGCTGAGATGTTTAATTAACAACGAAATAATAATTATTAATCTGAAACGCCCCAATTATTAACCAGTATTGCTGTTCAGCCGATAATTCTCTAATTAATGTTCTAATTATCACATAGCCGAGGCTCCGGATACTTTAACACGTCTCCACTTTGAGTTATTTTAACCGGGGAGTCTTCGTGAGATTTAATAACGTATAAAATGAGATTAATGTGGCTGATTATTGGAAGTGTTGAAATATATCAGAACTATAGGAACTGATGAACATTAATATTTGAAGCAAAATAATTATGAACATCCAGTTTATTACTTTAAGCTGTTTCTTAAGAATTATTACGGAGAAATGGAAAGAATTTGCAGCTAAATGATCAAAATTACATCTTATGTTTTACTTCTGTTGTTTTCCAGGTATTATTTATTTACATTTTATTCAAAAACATTTGGGGATTTTCTTTCTTCTCTTTTTTAAATGTCATTCTCGCTCAATAAGTTTGACTCATCTTTGACTTTTGGCAGTAAATCTAAACTTTCTGCAGTCCATATTTTAGTAGAATTTTACTCATTTGAAGGTTTAGATGATAGATGCATTATGTAGTTTTTATTGGATTCATATTGTTAAGCTTTAAAGGACCACACTTCCAATTTAGCTAAAATATTAATGGGATCATTGTGTCTTTGCGCTCTTATTTTGTAATATTGAGCTCCGTATTTGTGTTAACAGATGCACTGTGGCGGTGTTACCTTTAGGAGTTAATTTGGTGTCATTTAGAGTAAAAAACTCCACCGTGGTTACATTACAGACAAGTTAAATTACAGACGATCTGCATTTAATGTGATGAGTGAAATTCCCTTTTAAAGTCACACTTTAAACTGATGGTGAGCTCATCTGAGGCCTGTTGGAGCACATTATAGCTTCTGCAATGAGCAGGATGTAAAAACAGGAGCATGGACTCAAGAATGAACCTAAAAAGTATGATAAACCTGCAGCACAGGAACAAAATACAAATTTGTGTTATTTATTGTACCAGTACTGATGCATTTAAGTTCATTATAGAGTTTTATTCTGTATTTTTTGGCACACATGGATTTAGAAAGAGCATTAAAACAGAGGGAAATGTGTCTCAAATATTATTTAAAGTGCCTAACACCATCTATTTTTTCTTTTTTTTAGGACAGATTGCGAAAAACAGGAGCATTGACTCAAAAATGAACCTAAAAATTATGATAAACCTGCAGCACATGAACAAAATGACCCATTTGTGTTATTACTACTGATGTGTTTAAGTTAATTTTAGAGTTTTATTCTGTATTTTTGGCACAAATTCATTCTTTGATGCATTAGAACAGACTGAAATGTGCCTTGAATATTATTTCAAGCACCTAATACCATCTATTTTCTCTTCTTAAGAGATTTGTGTTATTTATTGTACTAGTACTGATGCGTTTTTGTTCATTTTTGAGTTGAATTCTGTGTTTTTTGGTGTATATGGATTCTTTGATGCGTTAAAACAGACTGAAATGCGTCTTGAATATTATTTCAAGCACTTTATACCATCTATTTTCTCTTCTTTAAAGACAGAGAGAGCGATACGCTCTGTGTGTTTTATGCTACACCTTTTTTTTAATTTCCTGGATCATACCACATCCTCTGAGTGCTTCCTACTAAACGCAGTGAGCTCATGCAGTGCTGCTGGGAGGCGCTGGGCTGTACACTGAGTGCTGTGTGTTATGTGCCAGCTGTGGGAGTGGGTGGGTGGGCAGGCTGGAGTGGATCAGCTCAGTGATCCTGCAGCCCCCGGGGCCTCACGCCTAGGGGAGGGGTCACAAGTTCAGCTCTCCCCCGTCTGCCGGGTACTCAGGAGCCTCCCCTTTGTGCGACTAGGTAGCAGTAAAGCACAACAATCGCCCCACTAAAGACCTGCGACGTCCAGTCCTTGGTTTGTTTTGCTTCATATCTCTGGCCCGGAGTCTCGGAGTCACTTGTCCTGTTTGCGTTCCACATCATCTCCAATCTATTTCAACATAGCTGCGCCGCATACATCATCGCTCTGTTGAAATAGCTGCATCACAAATACCCCCCGGCTGCCCCCTCCCAGGACAGCATGTAAAACATATCAGGACCTCTGTATATGTATTCAGCCTCTCCCGAGGTGGAGGCAGCGGTGGAAACGCCGTGAGACGATCCGTTCCGTGGGACTCTGACGGGTTCAAGGTTGTCGTCTGTCGCCGTCTTGGCTGTTTGGCTTTCACATGGAGGCGCTAACAGGAGGGTTAGAGGGGCTAATCCCTCGTTTGGAAGCTGCCATTTGAGTATTTGTGATGTTGTAACATGAGAGAAAGTCAAAGGGAGTTGCGTTACATTGAATATTCTGACACTAAAACACAGAATGAGTAGATTAATTGATGGCAGTAGTGTGAAATGCACCACTGGACAAAGTAATTCCAACTTCTCTCTCATTAAGAATGAGTTGCTTTTGTTTTCATGTTGAGTTGACGGAAATGGTTTTGAGCTGCTGATAAACTTCTCTTCATTATTCCCAACAATCCCAAGCTTCTATCAAACATAAGAAAATATGTAGAATGTGATTTACTACTATTGCATTTGATTGATAACTTATTATAATCAGCTGCAGTGACTTTAACCCTCCTGTTGTCCTCATTTACGAGCACCAAAAAATATTGTTTTCTTGTCTGAAGAAAATCCAAAAATTCAGCAAAAAAAATTCTCCAAATTTCTGAAAATTGGCAAAACCTTCAGGAAGAAAATTCCAATAATTCCTTAAAAATTTTCCTTAAAAGATTTATTTCCAAAAATCCCCCAAATTTGGCAAGAAAATTCTTGTAAATATTTTCAAGATATATTCCATATATATCAGTAAAACTTCTAATATTTTTATTAAGAACATTCACATAAAAATCAACCAAAATCCAGCGAAATTCACTGGATTTTGGTTGATTTTTTTGTGAATTTCTTTTTTTCCACCAAAAAATGTTCAAAGATTTCCCAAAAATGTTGAAAATGTGGACATCAGAAGTTTCACTGTGAAAATATATTTTTTTCCACATTTTTAAACTTTAAAATGGGTCAAATTTGAAAGGCTTAGGCTGCTGTTTGACCCACTTCCTCTTAATATATTCGGCTTTAGCGTTAGTATTTTTGCGCCTGGTGTCAGTCTGGACCCGACAGCTCCAACTATCCATCCCTCACAGCCGCTCCTCCTCCTCAAGGAAGGAACATGCTCACCAGAGGCACCTCCGCAGTGATAGATATCCACCATACTTCACCAGGCGGATCTTTGCAAATAGAATACCCTGCTGTGCTAAAGAAAACAATGTGTTTCTGAGGAGCAAAACACAATCCATCACCGGAGTCCGTTAGGACCCAGAAATGCGAGCGAAGGAGGAAAGACGGGAGGCCGGAGAGTGCAGCGGAGGGGTAGAGAGGGCTACCTGGTTTTCACATCAGAGAGGGCTTGGTGGGGGAGGTAGAGGGGGAGGTAGAGGGGGAGGTAAAGGGGGGTTTGTGGCCCCATGAACCACGAGTCCGGCCCTGTATCACAAACCTGCAGCACATGAACAAAATGCTGCATTTGTGTTATTTATTGTACTACTACTGATGCCTTTAAGCTGATTTTAGAGTTTTATTCTATATTTTTTGGCACATATGGATTCTTTGATGCATTAAAACAGACTGAAATGCATCTTGAATATTATTTCAAGCACCTAATACCATCTATTTTCTCTTTTTAAGGATAGAAATGTGTTTGTGGCTCCATGAGCCACGAGTCCGGCCCTGAAAAGGACCTCGCCATTCATGCGTCTCTCTCCCCATCGGTGAAACTCTAGCCCGGTTTAGCCGCCGCCACGCCAGAGCCAGCTTTAATCAATCATCGGGCCGCGGCCGAGGTGACAGGAGGCATTCTGGGAGATTAATTGTAGTCTTTAATTCAAGGCCTGATGTAAACAAGGGAAGGACTCGAGCCGGGCTGTGATTAGTATGTGGAGCAGGGGGTTAGTAGTTTAAGGGTTAGAGAGCAGATAAGCTAATAGATGGAAACTTCAGGAGAAACACAAATGCACATTCAGGAGTGACTTTAATCCAGAGTGATTCAGACAAATGAGCACAAAATGTTTTTTAAACATCAATATTCAACTAAAACTATCACATTCAAGAGATTAGAAAGGCAGTCGTGCTCAAGTCATTCCAGTTTTGTCACATAAAGATGTAAATGTGAACCTGTGTGTTAACATCTGTTCCAGTGCTGATTTATTTTTCATTTCCGTGCACAACTCGGTGAGGCTGAAGGCCACCGTTTGGGTCTTGCATTAATTCAAACGTCCACTTGTTAGTCAGTAAAGGCCTAAAGATAGCGTCCCATCACACTGGTGTCACGTTAGATCACATCCTGAGCAGCACAAGGACGAAACTTTCAGTCACTTCTTTTTATGTAAGCGTCTTTAGCCCAGTGTGCACAGGAAAGGTCCTCGTCGTTCATTATCTTCCCCATCTAAAGACCTCTGTATGGACGACAGAACCCACTCTTGTCCCCCTACGTTTGCCCCCAACGACCTCCCCTCTCATTTCCTGACGGACCCGCCCCCAGCCAAAAACATTACGCTGAGTTTTCTTTACGCTGACCTGTGGGGACAGGCAGACACCTCCGTCATTACCCATGATAACTAATCTATTAATGTTGAATGATGGCCTCATTAAAAGGTTCAAATATAAGTCTGAGCTTATGTGTTAATGACATGTTAATGCTTCTGTCAATTATAAGCTGGGGTAATGACACCTGCAATGAGATGATATCGCTGCTTGAAGTCAAACTTGTAATTCCATCCCTCCAGAGGTTAAGTGGAGCGTTGATCCCCGGGTGGTGAATGGAAGATGAATGTTTTGCTACGAGTATGATGCTCATCTAGTAGTTGGGGAAAGTTACAGGAAAATGAAAGTGAAAGTTTTCTGTAGCAACGGCGGGAAATGTTTGGAGAAGAACAGATTTCTATGAAATTATTGGAAAATATGTACATTAAAGTGATTTTGCATATGAAGACACCTGAGGAGACACTTGTATAATGTCTTCTGTGTCTCTGGAGGAGCTAAATCATCTCTGAGAAAGCAACTCTGCTGATGTTGGGCTTGTGAGGACAAACTGGAGGTGTGAGGTTTAAAAATTGTGGCATTTATCTTGTAGGAAAGGTGTAAGATTCTTGAACTACATTCTGGCAAACGTCCTCTAACTGGACTCATTTAAGCATCCAGCGTTATGCAAATAAAACGTTGCTCGAGTTTACCTTTAAAACTTTATTAGCAGAGAATATCTATTACATAATGCAATTTTATAGACGGATTTAACTGACAAGAGAGCTTTTGAAAAACATTTGTCATTTGTGTTCTGAGATTTGCAAGATACAGCATCCATAGTTGATAAAAATATTTAACTTTGTGTATTAGATGTGAGATATATATATATATATATATATATATATATATATATATATATATATATATATATATATATATATATATATATATATATATATATATATATATATGTTGATATGAATAACATATTTAGAATACAAATTTAATGTTCAGATAGAGCATTATAAAACTCTCTGTTTTCCTCGTCTTTCCTCTGATTTTCATGTTTGCTGTTACAAGCTGAGTCTACAGCCTTGTCCATCTTAATATAGACATTTTTCCAGTCAGATATTTTCACCTCTGCTTGACAAATAGTTCTGTCCACACAAGCATCCGTACAGATAAGAGTAAAAATGACAGCAACCGCTCTAATGTGCATCAGTTAATCCGTCAGACTGTATTTATATGGCACCTTTAATACAAATGAAATATAACACAAAGTACTTTACGAAGAAAAAAGAAAAAAATGCAACAAAACAATACAAACAATATCTGCGACATCATGTTAGAAGTAAAGGTTCAAACACACAGATTGAGTGCTATCATAAATATTGCATGCAATCAGGAAACATCAGATGAAACAAAATAAAATAAAAAGGAAAATACATTGGAATATGACAGCTAGAAATCTAATATAGGTAGATGAGGACAAAATAGAGGGTTAAATTCATGAAGATAGAATAAGAAAAGCCATAAACGATACACAGATTACACTAAAATATGTAAATATATCAGGACATTCTACATCAACAGTACATCAAACACCAAAACAATTAAAAATATATATATATTTATCATTTCTATGGACTTTTAACTGGGGAAACTGTGGCCTAAGAAAAATTAAGAGGCTTTTGCCGATAAAATACTGCACCAATACTATGCTATGTTGTTGTGCGACCCAAATGTAAAGAAACTTCTCCACTGAAGTTGTTGTTTCAGACAATCCTCATTACACAGGAACTGGAGTTATTTAAAATCTGTACTTTAGTGACAGTTGAGCGACCTGAAATGTCCTTTATGTGTGGATGACAGTTTGTAAAATATCCATTTTCACATTTCCAAGGCCTCAAGCTGCCTTCACTTTACCTAAAGTCCCTCTATAACAGAGTGTCAAACATGCAGGATGACTTTGTAAAATGTAAAAATTCCAGAGAAGACATTAACTGCAGATCGTAAATTAGTAAAACTATAAATTTAAAATAATTTCTAGACTGTGACAAGTTGTTTTGATCATAAAGTAAAATACTAGATTGTTCATTGTTCTTTTGTCATTTTGTCTAACTTTTTGTCTAATTTTTTGTCTCTATATTGTTTTGTTTCATGTCATTTGTATTTTTGTTGTTTTTTTGTCTTTTATTGTCTGACTTTTGTCGTTCGTCTCATGTTTTCGTTATTTTGTGTCTCATTTTTGTCATTTCATGTCTCACTTTTGTAATGTTTTGTCTTGTTTTTCTTGTTTTTTGTCTTTTTTTGTCTGACTTTTGTCATTTTGATCATAAAGTAAAATCCTCTATGGTTCAGTTCCAGATGACTAAATGTTGTGTTCCTTTATAGACACTCTGTGATCTGGAAGTTGTAATGTGGAAATGATAAACTGAGGCTGAATGTTGTTGAAATTGAATGTATTTTTCTTAAGAAATTTGAGGATGTTCATGATGTTTTGTAAAAAGAGAATTCCTAAAATGTGAACATCAGAATCAACTTTTGTGCTCTAAAACAAAGGAAAAAATTGGAGTTATTTATAGGTTATTATGCTGTGATTTTACTGGTCCACTGGAGATCAAACTGGGCTGAATGTGGAACCTGGACTAAGATGAGTTTGACACTTCTGTTCTATAAGGTCGGCTGAGACGAAAAAAGAGCAAATCTGCACTTTCGGTTTAAGAAGCATTTGAGTTGTGTGAAAAAAGCCAGAAACTGTTTAATGCAAAACAAAATATACAGCATTAAATCTGCCCCTAAATCTTGATAAATTGGACTCTTGCTCTGTGAAGAAAGTAAATACTTACGTACGGTTTACAAACCTGTGGGCACGGATTGCAAAACCAGATTCTGGTTGTGAGAGGTTATAAACCAAAAGTGCACATTTTTGTTGTTTTTTTTTTTCTCAGGTGTGACGGAGCAGAAAGAAGGCAAAGCGAGTAAACTTTCCTCCAGCGGGGCTTAACTTTGAGGGCGATATGCAGATGTTAATGAAATGATTATTGGATTTGGATTCAGATTTATGTGGGGTGTTAAATCCTATCTGTGAAGGTATGGCACCATCCCGGGCCTCCCTGATGCGGGCCCGTCTCCGTGTCATATGGCGTTGGGATCATCAGGCCGTGCCAGCTGTGCGATCAGTGGGATTGATCTCTTGGCAGCAGGATCGTATTCATCAGTCCTCTCTCTTTCTCTCTATCTTCTAAGCTTCTCTCCATCTCCATCCCTCTATCTTCCCTTCCTCCTCCTCTTCACCACCGCTCTGTCTGTCTCTCGTCGCTTTTCTTTTCTTTTTTTTTTCCCTTCCTGGCCAGGCAGACCGTTTCAACGTGAAATCATGGTTAATGCGCCATGACAATCTGACACAACGCATAGTCCAGGCCCTGCTCCATCTGGTTTCAATTTAATTTGGTCAGAGGAGCTGGGGTGGTGGCGGCGGAGGGGATGGAGGGATGGAGGGCTGGGTGCTAGTCAGAGATGAAAGCCCGCCGTGTTATTCTCCGCCGAATCGTCTCACCATCCTTCATTCTTTCCCAAATTGCCCTCTCCCCTCCTCGCATTAACTCCCCTCCCAAAAAAGTGATAGCAGCTTCGATCAAAGGTCTCCGAAAATATGTTAAAGATCAGTGAAGGCGGGGGGGAGGGCCTAGCGTTGGCTCATTAGGACCATTAGACAGGAGTGTGGTGGAGGTGGTAGAGGTGGTAGAGGTGGAGGTGGTGGAGGTGGTGGTGGGCGATGACGGGTCAAACCCCGCTGAACGGACGCAGACGGAGCTTTGGCCTCGGTGCAGAGAGTTAATGGGGACATCTTCTTGCAGTTTAGCTCTCGTCGGAGCAAGATGGAAGAAATGAGACCATTACTAAACGGCGGACCTGTTAAGAGCAATTTTCCTAATTACAGCGATGAAGCCATGTGTCAGTCGCCACGGCAGACGTGTCGGCCCATCAGAAAGTGTTAACTCTTTAATGTGACTAACTAACAGGCTCCGCTTAGGCCCGGGCTTAATGACTTAATGGAAGTAATGATCTAAGGAAAGCCATATGTGTTAATGCTGAAGGGGCAGAACGCTGGACGATGGGTTCACTGTCCTTACGCAGTGCGGTGGGGGAGTCTAAATATTTTACCTCAGTGTAATTTGTTGAAACGCCGTCGAGTTCCCATGAAAGTTCCTCTAAAGCAGGGGTGTCAAACTCATCTACGTTCAGGTTCCACTTTCAGTCCAATGTGATCTGAAGTGGGCCAGACCAGTAAAATCACAGCATAGTAATCCATAAATAACCACAACTCCAATTTTTTTCTTTGTTTTAGTGCAAAAATAAATTCAATTTCAGCAACATTCTGCCTCAGTTTATCATTTCCACATTACAACTTCCAGATCACAGAGTGTCTACAAAGGAACACAACATTTAGTCCCAGCTATCTGGAACTGAACTCTATAGGATTTTACTTTATGATAAAAACAACAAAAGTCAGACAAAAAAACAACAAAAACAAGACAAAATATTACAAAAATCAGACACAAAATGACAAAAACGAGACACCAAATGACAAAAAAAATGAGATAAACGACATGAAACAAAACAAAAGAGAGCCAAAAAAATTAGACAAGTTACAAACCGGAAAAAATTGGCAAACGACAAAAACGTGACAAAAATTACACAAAATTACACAAACAACACCAGAAATGTCAAAAGTGAGAAACAAAACGACAAAAAAGTAGACAAACAATACAAGCGAGACAAAAAAAGACAAAAACTATACACAAAACAACGAATAAAGCAAAGCATAAAATGAGAAAAAAAAAGACAAAAAACACAAGTGAGACAAATAGGAAACATAAAACATCAAAAACTTGAAACAAAATGACAAAAGTCAGACAAAACACAACAAAAGCAAGACAAATTATTACAAAAACGAAACACAAAACAATGAGAGCGAGAAAAAAAAGACAAAAACTGAGGCAAACGACACGAAACAAAACACAAAAAGAGACAAAAAAGTTACTAAGCGATAAAAAAAATGGACAAATGACCAAAAAAAAAAAAAATTCATTTTTACACTTTACAAAGTCCCTGTGGGCCACTTTTGGCCCGCGGGCCACATGTTTGACACCCCTGCCCTAAAACCTCTGTTCTTAAAACCTGCCCACCTTTGTTTAGTTAAATTGGGCTCCTTGTGAGCTGGAGGATTCTGGGAAATTATCTAATTGGGTTTTTTTCTGACATATCTTTGATTTGCTGCGTAATTCTTTAAAGTCAGTCTTCAGCTCAGTTGTAGATTTAAAACGTGACGGAATTTTAGCACATCAGATACAGTGAAGAGCGTGACTTAAAGAGGACTGACTGGATGTGAAAAACCATTGACACGACATTTTAAGCCCCAGCTCAGACGAGCTACACAACATTTATCCTAAATTCAGCCACAAAAATGTTCTTAATTTTGGTTAGTACCAAAAAATCAGCAGACCACAATCATCATGTACTGCAGTCTGTTTTGAAAATGAAAATGAGTCATACAAAAATCATTGTTTCACCTCATTATTCCACAGATATCCATGCAACATGTCACAATCTTCCTCCAGAGTTGGATCATCTTTCATTTCTGTCTGAGTTTCAGTCGTTGTTGGTCCTCACTGTGCAGCATTTTAGAGGTTTAGGTGATGGAAGTCGTCTTATTTACACACTGATTTAGATACTGTTCACTCTTTTAATTATTTGGCAAATGGCGTCAATTAAATTTCCAGCCATGAGCGATAAATCTGAAAGGGGCATTCCGGTGCATTTCCATAAAATCAAGGGACTTTTTAGAGAGATAATAACACGATAACTCACAGGATTCACGAAGCAGCGGCCAAGTGAGGCTGACTTTTAGCTCAGGATCCACTCAGGACCTTTAAATCCTCTCCAGCTTTGGTTGCATCTTTCATTAGACCCCCTACCTTCCAAACTTTTTAAAACCACATACCTGCAGTCTTTCAATTATTTGTAAGTTTCGGTTAAAGGACGTAACGAAACTCTTCCAGATCACAGCATCTACAAAAATCATCTACAAAAATGCACAAAAAAACAAAAACAAGACAAAATATTACAAAAATGAGACTCAAAGTGACAAAAACGAGACACAAAAAAGTAAATGTGAGAAACAAAAAGACAAGAAATGGCACAAACGACATGAAACAAAAGAGACAAAAAATATGAGAAAAAGTTACAAAGCGACAAAAAAATGGACAAAAAGACAAAAAATTACACAAATGACACAAGCGAGACAAAAAACAAAACGACACACAAAAGAACAAATAAAGCAAAACATAAAATGACTAAAATCAGGCAAAAACACAAGTGAGACAAAAAGGAAACAAAACGACAAAAGTGAGACAAACAGTGAGAGTCAGACAAAAAAAACAACAAAAACAAGACAAAATGTTCCAAAAATCAGAGACAAAATGACAAAAACGAGAAAAAAAACGACAAACACGAGACAAACGACAAAAGTCAGACAAAAAAGACAACAAAAATTAGACAAAATATTAAAAAAATGAGACAAAACATCAAAGAACAATGAGCAATCTAGTATTTTACTTTATGATCAAAACAACTTATTTTAAATTTGTTGTTTTGCTAATTTACAATCTGCAGTTAATGTCTTCTCTGTAATTTTTACACTTTGAGGGCCAGATTGGACCCTCTGGAGGGCTGCTTTTGGCCCTCGGGCCACATGTTGGACACCCCTGGTCTATTCCTTCACGTCTACATTCCACTCATTGGATCTATGGGCCGAGACAGAACCTCCCTAAAGCTGCTGCCGAGCCGTTTCTGCTCCCCGAGGACGACTTCCTGCTCAGCATGCAGCTGTGGCAACAGCGCCTTGTTTCCTTACGGAGGTCAGGAATGCAGAATGTCTCTGCTTCTCCCCGTGGAAGGAGATGGAATAGACCGCAGAGATGCAGAGTAGGAGAGGGAGAGAAAGGGCAGGATTCCCACCTCATCCATCACTCCTCATGCAGGGTCTGCATCCTCACCCCGGCCCAGATTTACACTCCGGCTCCCCTATATGACCGTCTTTATGGACCGCTCCCCACCGCCAGCCAACAATAGTGGAAGGATCAGAGAACGCACCGGAAGAAATTAGTCCACGTCAGCTCTCATTTATGGTGTGTTTAACTGGTCGGCGCTACCCAGAGGAGACGGATTCATTCCCGTCCTGCCCATTCCTCCCAGTCAAACGCGCTGTCGTTTTCATCCGAGGTTATCGGGTCAATAAAACCTGGTGACCTCGGCCAATCATAAAACATTCAATGCAGGAGAGCGCGGATTGATTAAGTTCATAACTCGATTTGAGCCGCGTGGAGCGGCGGACAATAAAAATCGAAACGAGTATAAATCTAATGCGAGGACATAATCCGAAGAAAATCAAAATGTAAAGTAGATGTTTTTAATGGCATCTTTTTTCATCATGAGAATGTAGCCTTTCCACTGGATGACTATTGATATCTTTGATCCACAACCGAGCCTTTCCGTTGCACTGGATGGTGGAAGGAATGAGTTTAAATTGGTGCTAAAGTTCAACAGTCGCATTACTGCGTTTTATCACAGGCCCTTATGAGATCCTTTCGATATTCATCACCATCGCAGTGGAATCCAGCAAAGTTAGCAGCCGGGATGGCTTGTTTTTCTACCTAAACAACTCTATCAAGACGGTTCTTCAATTTAGGCTCATGGAGTTGAAGGATTTGAGAATTGATGGCTCTAATTTAGCCCAGAAACAAAATATTCTCTGATGATTTTACATAAAAATGCTCAGGTCCATGTTCCAAAGCCTTTAAAAATATCCCTTATACCAGGGGTGTCCAACATGCGGCCCGTGGGCCAAAAGCGGCCCTCCAGAGGGCCCAATCCGGCCCTCAAAGTGTAAAAATTACAGAGAAGACATTAACTGCAGATTGTAAATTAGTAAAACTATAAATTTAAAATAATTTCTAGACCATGACAAGTTGTTTTGATGATAAAGTAAAATACTAGATTGTTCATTGTTCTTTTGTCGTTTTGTTTCTCATTTTTGTAATATTTTGTCTTGTTTTTGTTTTTTGTCTTTTTTTGTCAGACTTCTGTCGTTTGTCTCATGTTTTTATTGTTTTGTGGGGTTTTTTTGTCTTATTTGTGAAAATTTATTGTCGCTTTGTAACTTTTTTGTCTAATTTTTTGTCTTGTTTTTGTTTTGTTTCATGTTGTTTGGCTCATTATTTGTCTCGTTTTTGTTGTTTTGTGTCTCATTTTTGTCATTTTGAGTCTCATTTTTGTAATATTTTGTCTTGTTTTTGTTGTCTTTTTGTCTCATTTTGTCTGACTTTTGTCGTTTGTCTTATGTTTTTATTGTTTTGGGGTTTTTTGTCTCACTTGTGTCCATTTTTTGTCGCTTTGTAACTTTTTTGTCTCTTTTTGTCTCATTTTTGTTGTTTTTTGTCTCATTTTTGTCATTTTGTGTCTCATTTTTGTAATATTTTGTCTTGTCTTTTTGTTTTTGTTATTTTTTGTCTTTTTTAAAGAAAAATACTATTCCAATCAGTTCCAGATAGCTGTGACTAAATGTTTTGTGTATTTGTAGATAAACTGTGATCTGGAAGTTGTAATGTGGAAAAGATAAACTGAGGATGAATGTTGTTGAACTTGAATAAATTTTTCTTAAATTTCAGGTTGTTCATAATGTTTTGCAAAAGGCTAATTCCTTAAATGTGAATATTTTCTGAACGTGCTTTTTTACACTAAAACAAAGGGAACATTTGGAGTTATTTTTAGGTTATTATGCTGTGATTTTACTGGTCTGGTCCACTGAAGATCAAATTGGGCTGAATGTGGAACCTGAACTAAGATGAGTTTGACACCTCTGCCCTATAGGCCCTAAAGAATGGGTTTCTGCTGAAGATGTTGGTTGATATTCATTATAAGAAACAAAAATTGAATCACCTATTCACCACTTCTAATCTCTACTTGTTTTAATGAACGCATCAGTAATCACATGGACCGCATGACAAATCTGTCTCATTACATCTACTTATTTTCAGCTTTTAACAAATGAATCTGCGCTAAAATACCACCGCTCGGTCTAGCTGACCTTACAATAACACATCTGATGGGGCATTTCGAGGCGTGGGTCTTGGCAGAGTGCACCACTGTGGCCTTGTACCCACATAAACACACACTGACGCTGCCAATCACCGCCACCTGGCAGATGGCTGCTAGCTCGAACAGCTTTCTGGTGTTTAATTATGATTGTAATCAAGGGAAATAAAGATCAATTAAAGCACAAGTGAAACTAATGAAACGCGAGTGCCATGAGCGGGTGGACAGTTGTCCAAAAATGTTCCTCAAAATAAATGCAAACCGAGTCCTAAGAAAGGATTAGCGTGAAGCGCTGCCTCAGACAGAAAACACTGGCGTCAGTGTTTGTTTGATATGAAACGCGCTGCATTCCAGATTCATTCTACTGTTCTAATTTCCAGAATTTACACATAAATAGTAGGGATCGACAGATACGGGTTTTCCAGGGTCGATTATTGTTGCTCAGGAAAAGACGATAACTGATATTTGGAACCGATATAGATTAAATGTAATGTTTTAGCAGCACGTGATAGCAGAGAACCTGCCATTCATAACTAGACTTCTTCATTAGTAAAGTGACTGTAAGTGAATATGTGAAATAGAAATAGAAGTGATGAAATCCGGACGTTCTCCTATGTTTATGTGAGATCGACTGAGACTGATCAGTGTGTCTCCTGCAGTACTGTCAGCTTTTTTTCTCTAAATTCTTATCAATCTTTCACGATTTTATCACTTTTATTGTCAACTAAGGTCCAGATCTTAAAGCTTTATAAGTTATTTTTTTCCAGACTCATTTTCAGGTTCATCTGTGAATGCATTCGGACTTAGCTGCTATTCGTTAGCATAGCCTTAGCCACTGTGAGAGAAGCTAATTTCTTGGTTTGTGGCAACGGCTTGTGTTTCTTTTCAATTTCTGCCACTTGAAAACCATTTCAGACAGAGAGAGGAGGCTGCATCAGACCTGAAGCATATTTAATCAATCAATAATCAGTCAATAAAAATACCAATAATTGGAAAAATGCCAAATATGAGCCTTGATAATTGGCTCGGTCTATAATTAGATGTCTGTTTACTATAATGTAACATTAATTTGATAAATAACTCTCCATCAAAAGCAGTTTCTTTCAAAATCAGGGTAAATTTTTTTAAATTGAATGTTATTGAATGCATCTTTCTCTATTTTTGTGGTCTTGCATTATGCATAATAAGTTAACCCAGAGGCTTTAAACGGTGCAGGTTTAGAACTAAGGTGAGGTGCTGGATCTGGTCCTGATGTGGAATGAAGATGGGGTTGTAAACGCTCACAGGGTCTAAGGATCAGACTAATTCCTGGATAGGTTTTCTGTGGGTCAGACGAGGAAGAATCTGGGGATAACCTTCTTAAACAGTGTTCATTTCTGACAGTTTGGTCAATATTTGTGCAATATTTCTTTCACTGAAATAGGAAATGCTCTTTAAAAATGCATTTTACATAGAATTTTTTTGCACAAAGTTACTTTTTTAATGTTGAATGCGATCTTTTTAATTTTTCCCCTGATGGTTATTGTCTTGTCTTGTTCCGTATCTTGACTGAGAGAAGCACAAGCATATTTTGGATTTTTTTTTTTTCGCAGTTTAACATACGTAAATGATATAAATATCAATTTGCATCAACAGGTGACATTCTGGCCTCGTTCCTTCTGTTCAGGGTTTCACAGAAGTTTTAAAGATTCCCCCCCGTTTGCCCTGACTTTGAAGGAAGTTGAGGCGTATTCTGCATTTCCTGCTCATTTACTCTTCAGAGATAGAAATAGCTGGAGCAGCATGCGGCCACTGGCATCGCTTCAACTGCCTTTCACCAAGCTGTGTGTCGTACTCCGAGACCGAAACGTCCATCTGAGCGGGACGGAGGGGGGAGGAAGGAGGTGGAGGGAAAAAAGGGGGGAGGCCCGAAGAAGACAGATGCCACCACTGTGGCCGTGGCATTGTGTGATATTAATAGTCCAGAGCCACATTGTGCCAGCCTTATTGGAAATGTGAGCGCCGTCGTGCTGCGCCGCCGTCACACGCTAGCTTCAAAATGAAATGAGTCGAGGTGTGAAGAAAGAGATCTGGTCGGGGGAGGTTTCCACACTGAGGGGAAGTAAAATGTTGAAGGTTTGTGCGGTAATGTGATGTGATTGGAATAAATCTGGTATTTAGGAATTATGTAAGTGGTTCAGTCATTCCAAAATACCAGAGATTAACATCAAAATAAGATGCTTTCTTGCAACGAAATCTAAACCAATAAGTGCACTGCAAAAACTCTAAATCCTACCAAGTCTATTTGTCTTATTTTTAGTCAAAATGTCTCATCCCACTTGATTTAAGATAAATTCACTTAACAAGAGACATTTCAGCAGATGGAGGGACTTGTTTTAAGACAATGCATCTTAAATATCTTAAGTCAAACAATCTTGAAATTACCTTGTTTTGAGTTGAATTTTACAAGAAAACTCAAAATAAGTTTAACCCTCGTGTCGTCCTGCGGGTCAAAATTGATCCATTTTAAAGTTTGAAAATGGGAAAAAAAAATAAAAATTTTCACAGTGAAACTTCTGATGTCCACATTTTCAACATTTTTTGGTGGGAAAAAAAGAAATGTAAAAATGTTTCTTTAAGAACATTCACAAAAAATCAATCAAAATCCAACAAAATTCGCTGGATTTTGGTTGATTTTTATGTGAATGTTCTTAAAGAAAATATCAGAAGTTTTACTGATATATATGGAATCACTTTAGATATTTGTAGGATTTTTGGAAGATTTTTTCTCATTTTTAAAAAATATTTATGAAAATTTTCTTGCCAAATTTGGGGGATTTTGTAAAATAAAACTTTTAAGGGAAACTTTTAAGGAATTATTGGAATTTTCTTCCTGAAGGTTTTGCAAATTTTCAGAAATTTGGGGAATTTTTTTGCTGATTTTTTTCAGACAAGGAAACAGTATTTTTTCGTGCCTGGAAATGAGGACAGCAGGAGGGTTAAATAAATCTGGCATTTAGGAATTATGTAAGTGGTTCAGTCTTTCCAAAATACCAGAGATTAGCATCAAAATAAGATGCTTTCTTGCAAGAAAATCTAAACCAATAAGTGATTAAATGTTTGTTTAAACAGTGTTAAAACAGTGTAATAGTGTTTTACAGTAGATTAGACTTTCTGTTGAATAAAGCCTCAGCTTGAGCATAAATTCCAAAATATCCCACGTACAAAGCACCACGAGGCAGAAAAACACGCCTATTCATAATTCTTCCGCTGCAGTGGCACCCGTTGCCATGATGAATGACTTAACAATATTATCCTAAACAAAAACGGGGTAATTAGTGACATTTCCTTTAAAGCCCGACGTAGCTGCGCTGTTTTCTAAGTGCACGGCGCTCCAGTTCAGAGCGGTAATGGCGTAATTTATCTTTTCAGAGATGGCAGACATGCTGCAGCTGATTGAATCACGCTGGAGTGAAACCAAGTCTTCTGTGATACCAGATCAGAGGAGGTATGTATAATTGTTCTAGCCATTAAGCTCCGAGGCTCTATAGCCCGAGCATGCAGATTGCGCTCACATATGGCGTACGCTGTAGGTTTTTTGTGCTCGACCGCCGTGTACCGAGGCCATATGCTGCCAGTTCACACACCTCACAGTACCTCAAGTCTGTTTATGAAGATTATGAGCCAAAAGCAACCTTCTGTCCTCTGGAAAGTTTGCTTGAAAGACAACAAAATTATTATAATACACAATTCCAAGTCCAAAAAAGTGCCAAATGCATATTTTAGAGCAGCTTTTTTTTTTTTTAGGTTTTATCTCCAAACTGAGAGTAGATTCACATTTGCCGTGCATTTTCCTGACGAGTTGTAATTTCTAGAGGTTGGCGTAACTTTCTGGAATTAACTCTCTATTAATGTAAGTGTAAGCATTTTTTATTAATTTTTTTTTTGCATATGAACATAACTTGTAGGTGTCAAAGCTGCCCCGGGAGCATGAACGTGATTAATAGCACACCTGGCTAATATGAGATACCGTGTGTGCAAAGGTTATAACATGACCTGAGGATGGAACAGCGAGGCTAACGGTAAAAATAGAAAAGGGCTTGTCCTTCTGGGAGCAGGAATGTGTTAACTGAAGTTCATCACAATTTGGCAAATAGATTTATACTGCATGTTTCTGCAATTCTGTTAAAGAAAGCTATTTTGTGCCCAAGATAGAACACTGTGACGTATTGTAGGAAGTGCCACAAAGCTTCTGATGCACATACCATCACATTTCCCCGCATATCAAACACAGAGAAACATCCAGACTACTCTTACATATCAGACTGTAGTACAATGTCAGTGAATCTTCCTGAGGTCATGCTGACATGCACAGGATATCTGGAGAATTTAGAACTTCCTACTATGTTTGGGCATCATTGATAGAAAGCATTTGCAAATCGAAGCTCCTCTAAAGTCCAGCAGTAACTAAACTCAATTGCAGCTCTATAAATGATGAGTTATTATGGTATGGTACAAGCTAAAGCCCTATTCGCACGGGATTAGTATTACCTCGGGACCAATAGTGATGCTCCATGTCTGTAGTTTGTAAAGTAAAAATTCCACCGCAAATTACCTGCCATATTTCCCCAAACACCGACGTCCTGTGATAATACTAGTCCCGTACGAATCTGCATCTCACTGATTGGGGGGTATTTTAGTTGTTTATTTTATTATTGTGCACCTTTTTCTACCTCTTTCCTGGTTGAATTCTGGAGGCTGTGGTGGAAATTATTGGCAGCATTTTAGGTGCAAATGCAGGAGTATGCCAATACACAACAGGCCTATGGAGCATTCACAGAAACGACAAAATCAGATGAACAAGAAGAGGGAAATCTGGGAGGATACTGAGATGGATGAACATCTTTCTAGGTCTAGCTTTCAACAGGCTGAATACAAATGCCCTGACGGCCCGTTATCCCAACAACGCTGCCCGCTGTTCTCAAGTCACGTTGCTGCTTTGACATATTTACTGTTGCCATGACGACTACATACCAACAACAACAGCGGACGTTGCGACGTGCACAGATTTGACATCATATCCAGGCTGTAATGTCAGTAAATTAGAGTAAAATACAGAATTTGCTTATCCATGGAGGGTAATTCACAAACTAGCAGAGATCCCAGGTAATAATAGTCCAGTGTAAATAGTACATAAGCAAGCATTTGCTTTCAGCATCGTTTGATCTCTGTTTGCGTGTGCTGTTAGTGCTGTTCAGCCTGCACAGTTTAGGCTGCACTTGAACGTCTACAAAGGGTTCCACGTAGAATTCTGTGGACATCGGTGGAAGATAAAATTTTTGTCAGACACAGAAAGCATGAATTAATCTTAAAACTGGTGTTACGCTTTATGTGAGTACACAAGGATCCACTACAGGCTGCAAATCCTCTCATTCCCTCAAGTCCACAAGAGTCAGATTTTGTCCAAAGTTTGTGTTTTAGCAACTCTGCTAAAGGTGCACATGCATGGAATACGTAGATATAATCTAAAGCACATTTATAGGACCTAGTTTTTCAAGCAGATTACAGGGACTAGAAAAGTAGTATAATGACAAAAATAAGCCCTGATTATGATCTGGTGTGGATGAACATACAGATAGCTGTAGAAACAGACATATTCCTATTTTTTCTTATTTTTGTTTTTATAGCTGGTCCATGGATTTTCACCCCCAAGACTTTGTTCTTTACATGCCCATTAGATCGCATCTACATGAATCACACGTATGAACTACTGCATGGACACCAATTTTTTTTTTTGATACGTTACAAGGAAATGTAATCTAGCAGAAAGTGTTTCCCTGAAAACATAATTGAGAACACAGTTTATTTGTACAAAAACGTGAATAATTAATTGACACATTCAGGGGATATTTGCTGAAATATTCTGCTCTGAAAGTGTTCAGCAAATTGGACAAAAGTGTTACTAGCTCAATGATCTCGAAAGTATCCCTCAAAAGTGACACTTAACTGCAGTTTATTTCCATTTATTGCTTTTTAAAATCAGTCACCAGGCACAGATCGGACTTTACTGAGAACTTGCACCGAACAGATTAAGACACGCGAGCTGCTTTCTCTGGCTTCTGTTTTACTAAATAAAGCTTTCATCTGGAGCTCTTTATTGTTTCTTTTCCATTTTGCCGTACATTATAAAAGCCGGTTTACATTCTGACACGGCGGTCCACTGATGCCTCTCCCAGGACCCCTTACAGCCGTGCAGTAGAACACATCAGCCCTGAATAATTCAACCATGCACCGCTGCCCCTCGCACACTGTTTGGAAAATGCAGTAATGAGAAAAGCTATAAAACGCCTCAACGGTCTTTGGTGCTGACAAGAAAAAAAAAATGGATCCAGCAGAGACACCGAAGAAGAAGAAGAAGAAGAAGAAGAAGAAGAACGCTGGAAAAAATGCCCCTCTCAAAACAAGAAAAAATAACTTATTTCAAGGAACTTTTACCTTGAAATAAGTGAAAAAATCTGCCAATAGAATAAGTGAAAAATGTCTTGGTAAGATTTCTTGAAATAAGATACGATATTTAGAATATTGAGATCTTAAAATTAGCTGAGAAAACTTATATTAAGCTATATTTTACCAGGATTGTCAAGCTTAGGTGTCTTAAAATAAGCCAGATATGCTAAAAAAAAAAAAAAAAAAAAAAAAAAAGCAGTTTTTCTCTCAGAAATAGATTTTTGCTTTCATGTAACCTCCTAAATTGAGATGTATTAATCCTCCTGCTGTCTTCATTTACGGGCACCAAAAAATATTGTTTCCTTGACTGAAAAAAATTGAAAAAATCTGCAAAAAAAATCCCCAAATTCCTGAAAATTTGCAAAACCTTCAGGAAGAAAATTCCAATAATTCCTTAAAAGTTTCCCTTAAAAGTTTTATTTTTTAAAAAATCCTCCAAATTTGGCAAGAAAATTCTTGTAAATATTTTCAGAAAAATTAGTAAAAATCTTCCAAAAAAATCCTAAAAATATCTAAAGTGATTCCATATATATCAGTAAAACTGCTAATAATTTCTCGAAGAACATTCACATAAAAATCAACAAAAATCCAGCGAATTTTGCTGGATTTTGGTGGATTTTTATGTGAATCTTCTTAAGAAACATTTTTAAAGTTTCTTTTTTTCCACCAAAAATTGTTCAAAAATTTTTCGAAAATGTGGACATTAGAAGTTTCACTGTGAAAATATATTTTTTTCCCATTTTCATACTTTAAAATGGGTCAATTTGACCTGCAGGACGACACGAGGGTTAAACTTATTTTGAGTTTTCTTGTAAAATTCAACTCAAAACAAGATAATTTCAAGATTGTTTGACTTAACAAGACATTTAAGATGCATTGTCTTAAAACAAGTCCCTCCATCTGCTGAAATGTCACTTGTTAAGTGAATTTATCTTAAATCAAGTGGGATGAGACATTTTGACTAAAAATAAGACAGCCAGACTTGGTAAGATTTGGAGTTTTTGCAGTGAAGATAGCTCACTGGCTGCTTTTTCCCACAGATTTACAGTAAATGGGAGGCAGCGCTGAAACCACACTTCAAAAGAACGACCTGCATATTTTCGCCCAATTAGATATTTCTAGTGTTACTTCTGAGGTGCGATGCTCAGCCGAGCGTCCGCCGGCAGAACAAAGCCGGGGAATGCGTCGGAGTCTCTTCTCTCTTGATCATCCGGCGATTTTCAAGGTGTAAACATGAAACTGCTCAGGGAGGAGATTTCTGGTTGGGGTGAAGGGGGGAAACGTTGGCAGGAGTTCAGAGGAGGCTTTGTAAAGTAAACCAGATTTGTTCAGGGGTCTGTGATCGGTTTATTTTCCCAGCAGTCCCCCCGTCTTTACGCTGGGTCGTCTTGTAATTGTCCTCATGTTTCAGCTAATTTCACATTTCCACAGAGAGGCAGGGAGGGATAATGAGAAGGAGGGAAGGAATTTGGCAGCTATAGGGAGCAACACCCTCAGACTTTCATATTTTTTGTTGATGTCATTTTCAGTGGATTTGGGAGCATTCAGGGACTCAGACTCTTCTAACGCTTTCTGACTGTTCTTTGTGTCATCGCAGGATTTTAATGGATAAAATTACTCTTCAGTGTCAAACTGATATTAACTAGGCCTGTTTCGGATTCTCCTCCACCTTCATCCTAAGACATAATGTCCGACACTTCCAGAAGAATTTACAGAAATACTCAAACAGGGGTGTCCAACATGAGGCCCGCGGGCCAAAAGCGGTCCTCCAGAGGGTCCAAAAGCGGTCCTCCAGAGGGTCCAATCCGGCCCTCAAAGTGTAAAAATTACAGAGAAGACATTAACTGCAGAATGTAAATTAGTAAAACTATAAATTTAAAATCATTTCTAGACCATGACAAGTTGTTTTGATCATAAAGTAAAATACTAGATTGCTCATAATTGTTCTGTTGTCATTTTAGGTGTCATTTTTGTCATTTTGTGTCTCATTTTAAGAATATTTTGTCTTGTTTTTGTTGTTTTTTGTCTTTTATTGTCTGACTTTTGTCGTTTCACATATTTTCGTTGTTTTATGTCTCATTTTTATTGTTTTGTGTCTCATTTTCGGCATTTTGTGTCCCATGTTTGTCGCTTTGTGTTTCATTTTTGCCGTTTTGTGTCTCATTTTTATAATATTTTGTTTTTGTTGTTTTTTGTCTCATTTTTGTCGTTTCATGTTTCCTTTTTGTAATATTTTGTCTTGTTTTTGTTGTTTTTTGTCTGACTTTTGTCATTTTGATCATTAAGTAAAATACTATATCATTCAGTTCCAGATGACTAAATGTTGGGCTCCTTTGTAGACACTCTGTGATCTGGAAGTTGTAATGTGGAAATGATAAACTGAGGCTGAAAGTTGTTGAAACAACACAGAAATTTCAGGTTGTTCATGATGTTTTGTAAAAATATAATTCCTTAAATGTGAACTTTTTCAAAATGTACTTTTTTGCACTAAAACAAAGGAAACATTTGGAGTGATTTATAGGTTATTATGCTGTGATTTTACTGGTCCGGTCCACTGGAGATCAAACTGGACTGAATGTGGAACCTGAACTAAAATGAGTTTGACTCTCCTGCTCTACAACTTCTTCCAGCGTGAGACACTTCAGCTCCTCTTGGCGTGAAAACAAGCGACCAAGCAGCCAGGAGATCAATCGCAAAACTTTTCAAGGTCTTCCATCTAATGTTTCCTTTGATAGTCTGTGGACAGATTAGGGCACATAATGTGAAACCCAATGAGGCGTCTCCTGCACACACAGGCCAAACTAGAACGTCCTCCACAGACATGATGTAACCGCTGCTCCAGCTTCTTCAGGGTGGATGATGTTCAGTCTGTCATGGCTGGGAAAACCTGGCTCGCCTTGAAAGTGCAACTACAATTAGCAGGTTTTTGGACAACGCAACATTATTTTATTTGATGTTACTTCAGGATTCAGATCAGTTTTCATAGGCAGAACATAATCACTATAAAAAACAACATTTGCTTTGCTGCGTCCCGACAGAAGAAGTGGACGGAGTAGAAGTCATGCTCTAGTCTCGGTGCTTCTCAATGGCTACGAAGCTCCACAACTTATGAGTTTTACAGTAAAGTCTATAAAAATATGAGAGGACACATGTCCAGTGTACTCCCGTTCTTTTGTAATATTGTCACCATTAATGACAATTTTTCAAAATACAGATTTTTTTATGTAGACATTATTTACAGTTTTCCGCCTGTTGTTTTTTTTTTTTTTTAATTTTGTTTAACTACAGTTGACATGTAAATTACTTTTAGTTTCTTTCCTGTAATTACAGTTAGTCAAAATTGAAAAACAAAACAAAACAGGGAAAATCTATGTATAAAAAAGGAAAAAAATGTGAATTTATTCCAAAATTACAGGTTAATTACAGGTTTGAGTGTGAAAAAGAATGAATTAAAATTTTTGAAAATGCACATTGTTGATGTGGATATTATTTACAGTTTTGTCAGTTTTTTGTTTGTGTTTTTTAATTGCAGTTAAAATAATAATGTATTCCGTTCACTAAATATTATCTGTAATTAAGTAATAATAAAAAACACGGAAAATCTGTAAAAAAAACAAAAACAAAATATCATTTAAAAAAAAACACTGGGAAAATCTGTTGAAAGTGTAGAAATGTCATTATACAACTAAAACAATGTCATATATTTATATAATTTTTTAACTATTATTTTCTATTGTATATATATATATATATATATATATATATATATATAGATATAGTTTGTATGTTTGTTTATTTTTTGCTCTAGATTTTTTTCTAGATGGTTTTTCCTTTTTGTTTTTTTTGCTCATTTTCTTCTATATTTAATTTTATATATAGTTATATATTATTTATATATATTATTATCATTGTTATTTGGTTTTTTTATTTTTATTTTATTTTTTGATCATTTTTATGAATATCTGGGTTTATATATATATTTTTTGTTTGCTTTTTGCTCTTTTTTTGCTAATTTTTTCTACAGTGTAATACAGGGTTAACATGTTATAGAGAGCTGTTTTTTTAAATGTATTATTTTGAAGGCTGTCATATGTAGTGCTGTTGAACTCTACTGCAGAGAAATGTTTCTGTTGTGTAGCTTCACTGATAGAAAGTTGGACAAAGACCTTTCTCACTATAAACTAGATTTAGCAGCATCACATTATACCGTTGAATCATCACTTAATAAACTCGCTGCTCCAGAGACTGAAGTTTGTCCGGATCACAGCGGTGTTATAAAAGGGGGTTAATTTACAGCAAACATGTAAACCAGTTGTTGCCTTGGTATCGAGTGTAAGAAGGAATTCTCTCTTTGCCGTTAGTGCAGTCTCTAAAAGCCATGAATAGTGGAGGTATTTGGAACAGAGCTTCAGCTGAGAACTCCACTAACATGATCTGCTGAAGGCCAGTCTGTCTCCTCTGTTTATATCGTCTCATGTATGAGGATCTGAGGTACAGTTCATCTTCTGTGTTTTTATGACATACATAAATTGCAGAATTGCCTCTAAAACAGAACCCACAGCTCAGACTTTGAAATCTGATCATCTTACTGTTGATCACTGTTATTAATCAGTCCCATGCTGATATCATTACTTTGCGCTGCAGGGTTGCAAACTGCGGGTGTAATACAGATGTTTCACATATACAGCTGCTCCACCGGGTCGGGAATCACGTCGGTGCCAAGCTAACTCCTACATTAGCGTGCTTTATTCAATCTGAAGCGTTTACTCCACTGTTTTTGCTGCTGTATGAATCAAAGTGGCTCCTGCAGGGCTTTGGATGGAAATGAATAAGCGTCTTCTAAATGCCAACACTCTTCACGATTGCTTAAATCCTCCGAGCAAACACACACTTACCCTCGGTGATCTTCTGTGAACCGCTACCCATCAGCCCCTCCGCTCTCAGAGGGCTAATCCCAGGGGGAGAGTGGGTGTCCACGGAGGATACGTGGTGTCGTACGCGTTAATGGGGGATTACACATGTTAACATCTATCTCACAGAGCGCCTGGCCAAAGGGGCTCCGCTATAGGGGTTTAGCATATGAATAAGGAATAAGGGGATGATTGAATGGAGGCCACGGTGACTGAGAGCTGCCACTCGAGCTGGAGTGGATGTGGAGGAGGAGGGGAGTGATTAGGATGACACACAAAGACCTAAATCTCTTTTGGAGATGGGAGAGGAGAGATCGCTTTCAGCCAAACGGTTTTCTTTGCCGCACTTCCAGGATTTCAGTTTGGAGATTTTAGGCTCGGTCATGTGGCCTCGAGGAAGCTGCAAGGGTTGTGGGTTGAGGGTTGTAAACAGGTTCCAAATCATGTCTAGTTTTGAGGAA
The DNA here is from genome assembly GCF_022539595.1 of Amphiprion ocellaris. NCBI lineage: Eukaryota > Metazoa > Chordata > Actinopteri > Pomacentridae > Amphiprion > Amphiprion ocellaris. The sequence goes on from NC_072781.1 coordinate 2,257,240, forward strand.
ATGTACAATACAATGATATTTTATTCTGGTATATTGGAAGATTTCTAAATTAGCTGTGAAACTTCACCAACCGTTTGTAACTAGCATGTTGATGCTTCATATGGGAAAGAAAAACTCAGCAGCACTTCATTCAACCTTGGTGTAATGTACATTCATACTGTGAGGAAAAAGTTCTGTTGACTTGTTTTCTTTTACAGATTATTGATGGACAATCATCCCAAGAAAAACAACAGAATCTGTTGTTTCAACATACAGTCATGAAAACAAAATGATCAGACCACCTTGTTTTCTTCAATTTCTTGTTCATTTCAATGACTGGTACCATTAAAGGTGCATTACCTGAAGAATACAATGAACACGACAATAAATCCAGCTGATTCCATAATACTTTATGTCCTATTTGACATGCTTCAGCTTCATTATATTCCAGGGTCTATAAGAGGACATTTCATGACATCCAAAGACCTAGAGTGGTTTCCTGCTGACATTCAAGGCGTAGCATAACTCAGAAGTTGTCAACTCTCACATAATGTCTAAAACTAGAGAATTATGTGAAGCCACAAAGGCAGCCATCATGATTGAGAGACAGGTAGCCAAAAAACTGAAGATCTCCAAGACAGCCGTTCATTCCACCAAGAAAAAACAAGCCCAACATGGTTCTACCAAACTGCTAGCTGGTCAGGAAACGTCTTTCTACCCACCAGATGACCGTCACTCATACGTTCCTGTCAGGAATCGTCCTCAGAACTCCAGGGACCTTAAGAATGAGTGGACACTGTGGAGAAATGGGACTTGTTCTTCAAGGACAGTTGGAAAGCAACTTGTTGCGCTGGTCTGAAGTCCCACAGGGCAGGAAGAAGCCCTTCATCAAGGAAAGGCAGAGGAAAGCTGGTTACTCTTTGCTGGGATCACAAGGATTGAACTGTTGATGATTGGACTAAGGTTCTCTTTAGGGATGAATCCAGTTTTCAGTTGATGTCCACTCCAGCCAACTTACTGGTTAGGAGGAAGCCTGGAGAAGCTACAAACCAGACTGTCTGCTCCTACAGTAAAACATGGGGGTGGATCAGTGACCATCTGGGGCAGTTTCAGTCTGGGTGGAACAGGGTGAATGAACCAGGTCATGTTTGGGACTACTCTAGAAAACAGTCTTCTTCCATCAGCTGGAAAACTCTTGTTATCATTATATTTGTCCAAACAAATGTACCTTTAGTGGTACCAAGCATTAAAATGAACAAGAAATTGAAGAAAACAAGGGTGGTCTGATAACTTTTTCCATGACTGTATGTTTAAAGCCGCCTTCAAGCAGGGAATTGTCTCAAACCATCTCATACTAATGATCAAAACTACTGCATTTTTAATTAAAATTTTATTTTTATGATCACTACCAAACAAACTTCGAACAGGTTTAGCGCTTCTTACGGCCAATTTAAATTCCAAACTCCTCCTCTAGAGCAGCATCACGGTGAGCCAAGTTGAAAGAAAGCCACGTTTCATGATATCAAAATCTCTAGTTTTAGGCTAATCGTAGCTGCTGACTCATTGCTCTAGCAGGTCTTTGCTTAGTTTGACATCAACTCAGCCTCCAAATTAAATGAAAGAAGTGCCTTCCTAAAGAAAAACAAAAAACTCTCACCTGCTCTTTTCCTGATAACTGTCTATAAGCGATATAAATCATCTGTCTGTAAACTTGTTGAGCTGTTTATTAGTGATAAAATAAAGCAGGAATAAAGCAGGAACCTACATGTATTCAGCTGGTGGTGCAGAAAATGCAAAAATATGTTTTTAGGTTTGATCTTAATTTGCTATAAAGTCCATCTTCCACTGCTGGTACTGCAGCTGATAGAACACTGATTGGAAAATTGACTCATCTGTTAGTTTTTTCAGACAGAATATCCAATAAATAACATTATTCCACAAACTAAACAACTTCCATGTACCTTTCACTATTTGACAGTGTTACACCTAAATGCATGTCTTGTTTTTACGGTTAAACGTATAAAGTTAAAATTTTAAGAGCTCTAATGTGCAGCTGTCAACTATTAAATTATTATTTCTAATGTTGCTTTTCTCCATTATATATATATATATTTTTAATTCTTTGCAGCTTTCCGTTATAAGAACTTGTTCCTCTGGACTAAAGTAGGTGGAAGTAGAGTCAAATAAGGCTTCAAATGATGTGCCAAGTGTCGCTTTTTATGGTCATCAGATGGAGGAAACCTGGTTAAGAAATAAAGCGTATAGAGACGGTTGTAATCCTCTTTATCTCTGATTGAGCCAGATAATGAAAAGAAACCTCAGTTATGTGGCCTCATTGTTCACCTCTCAGTTCAGAGCAGCTAACGAGTTTGACAAGAATTGTTGTATTTATTATTATTATTTCATGAACTACTTTGGCTAAAAGAGTTTATTTTCCAAAAAGTCCTGCCTTCGTTTTGCTTCTGTCCAGAGACCCGGTGGTGAAATTGACATGCAGCACAGACTGCAGCAGTCTCTCTGGGAGAACGAGGTGTTTATTTCCTGAAGGTCAGGCCTTTTGTGTGGAGAAACTTCTTGCCAGATGAGATAGGGGAGTAAATTGCAGATCTATCATTCCCTCCCTCTCTTCTTCTTCTTCGTCTCCTCCCCGTATTCCCTATTTTTCCTACCGTCTCTCCTCTTCCCGTGTCCTTTATTCTCAGCATTGCCACCCTCATCTCTTTCCATCTATTCTAAACCACCTTCTCCACATTGTGCCTCTCTCTCACTCTGTCTCTTCCTGGTGTGAAATCGGCGGAGGAGCCGTTGGCAGCGTCTGATTTATGACTCACTCTGTGCAGACCCTTATCAGGTGCAGGCAAGGCTCTCTGTGCTGCTGCCTGCGCCTGAATGACAATGGAGAACCAGTCGCATTATGCTCCGCAGCCTCGCCCCTCGCATTCTGGACACTGCAGATTACATCTAGCTCCTTGATTTATGGACGCCATTTTGGCTCCTGAGAGGGACGTGAGGGGGAGTTTGGAGGTGAGGGAGGGGAGGGCGGAGGCTGTGGTTTCCAAGGCCAGCGTGTGCACTCGGCCAAACAATAATTTTTGAAGGGAACCTGGCGTGTTTTATATGCATATGTGTGTTTGTGTGTTGTATTTACGTGCACGTGCGCGTCGTTTATCACTTTGTCAGGTGGTTTTCTGCACAGATATTGACGACGACTCCTACTGGAAGCAGATTTCAGGCGTATTAACATGAAAAACTCAAAATTAGAGCAAAAAATATATCTTCCAGTGAGCAGAAACAAACAGTAAAACACTGTCTAGTGTCTGTTTTTCTTCTTTTCTTTTATTCCTCGTCTCCACTGTGTAATTGAATCATTGCCATGTGCATCTCTGGAGATAAGATATGTTATTTGGGAGAATTATTTAAATGTAAAAAAAAAGGAAAAAAAACTTGTTAGCTAATGTAATTAACAGAGAATTATCACAGCTGCAGTTCTTTGTAGGAAAGAAGTAATTGTGTAATCTAACACATTAAATGAGGGAAATGAGCATCACGTCTCAGACTTAAACACAGCAGGCGTTTTGCATTCATTTCGCTCAACAGTCAGGTTTTTTATTGCTGGCGTGTTGAGAAAAGCCAGAGAAATGTCACTTTAGTCTTTTCGAGGTTGCTGCTGAATGTTTGCATCCTTCACAAAGATGTCATTTAATGTGAGGAGAGAAGATGCAAAATAAGAAATAAATGGCACCTATGCAAAATAAGAGACGTGCAATAATCCAGCAAATCCCTTAAATCTGCACTGAATCTCCCTGTGTACACTTTATTATTGTTCTATGTGTAATACCATGTTAAAGATAAGATAAACAGCTGCTAGGATCCAAAGTTTTGAAGTAATTTAATGTTTAATGTTTGCATCTTTTACAAAGATGACATTTAATATGAAGAAAAAAGCTGCAAAATTAAAAAAATGGCACCTATGCAAAATATCAGACGTGCTAAAACAACAAATCTGCACTGAATTTCACTGTGTGCACTTTATTACTGTCTTGTATTTAATACCATGTTAAAGATAAGATAAATAACTGCTAGGATCCTAAGTTTTGAAGTAATTTAGTGTTTAATGTTTGCATCTTCCACAAAGATGCCATTTAATATGAGGAGAGAAGCTGCAAAATAGATGTGCAGAGATGTGAAAAAAACAACAAATCAGTGCTGTGTGTCCCTGCATGCACTTTATTTCTGCTCTATATTTAATACCGTGTTAAAGATAAGATAAACAGCTGTTAGGATCCTAAGTTTTGCAATACTTTAGTGTGTCCATTCACTGACTCCCTAGTTGCTTCAGAGGTTCTGCTTCCTCGTTATATTAATATTTTTCTAAAAAGCAGATTTCTTTCCCCCCTCCTGTTATTGCTCCATCTCCCCAGAAACACATTTTCTTTGTTTGCTTTTCTTAAATGACTGGATGCGTCTCAGAGAACTCAGAGAGTTCGGTTCAGCAGGTTTCCAACTCATATGTTTCCAAGATATTCAGATAATTATCTTTATTTTATCAATGTACAATGCTCTCCAAATCTGAAGCTAAAAGCTAAACCATGACTGACTGTAGGTGATGCTAATATGCTAAGCTAATAAAGCCTTAATGCATGCACCAGGCTGTGACCTTTCCAGTCCTCCCACTCAGCCGCTCGGGGTCGCTTCCATCCGCCGACAGCTGTGAATAAATGTAAATATACATGTAAATGTCATTCTCTTGCAGTGAAGTTCTCCTTCCCTGTTCTCCCTGACCGGCCCGGTAAAATGGCCGTCGGTCTGGTCTCCAGCGGCAGGCAGCTTTCTGATAAATGTCTCCCTGAATACATTTCTACAACGATGAAAACCAAAGACTTTTAGAGGAGGAGGTCTTGGAAAGGGCGCAGCTCGGCACCACCAGAGAAGGGAGGAAGGTCTGGGAGGCCCTGAGAATGATGCCTCGTGTTCCAAAGGCAATAAGAGTTACGGCTTAAAAGTGGGTTTCATAAAGGCTGGTTGTTATGGTTCTCGCAGTTGCCAAGTGGCGAAGGGCTAAGTGGAGATAATGTGTCCTTGTAGCTCATCAGAATGTGGAGAGGGGATGTGGGCGGCGTGCTCGGTGGACAGATGGCCAAAAATCACATGAAACGCAGCGCAGACCCTCCTCCCCGTGTTTACAGGCAGCAGAATCCCAAACAGTAGCGCAAATTATTTGTAAGGTCATAGTTTGTTGACACCTTTTTGGTCTATTTATATCTCTTTACACTCTCTCTCTTTCCCACGCAGCTCCAGCGAGGGAAACGTCCTGCAAATTACTGCGGAAAGTGAAGTTAAACAGACTGAAAAAAAGGGTAAGTAAAATAAACTTTTTCATGCCTCCACTAAAAACACTCTCACAATCATAGCCGTCACAACTGTTTAGCTAGTTGCATGAGATGTGCACACTAAAGCGCTCATTAAATGCATTAAAAGGTGAAGATGCTGATTGTTTTAAATGCTGCAGCTCACTCTCTGTGTCTGTGTGTGAGAGAGAATAGCAACAACGTGGGTGGCTTCCCCTCCAAATCCAGTTGTGTGAATATTTTTTTGCACTTGTGAGAAACCTCCCTGACATGTTGCATTCCCCAACCCTCAAACTAACCTTAACCCAAACCCAGCTCCAACCTTAACCCCAAAACCCAGTCGTAACCCTCAAGCAGCCCTTTGAGGAGGACAGAAATAGCTTTACTTTCTAAAAATGACTACCACATGCTCCTCTGGAAGATGGAATACACACTCTGGGATGTAAATAAATAACTGCATTTACCGCTGATAGAAAGACGCGCCCCTCCAGACGAAACACTTCAAACAACAAGAGCAAATACAGCGAGCGGTAGATGCAACACGCAACACACACACACACACACACACACACACACACACACACACAATGTCACACACACACACTAATACACACAAAGGGGCACCAGGCAGGACTTGGAAGGGGTCCTGGACACTGTCATGGGTCCACACGTCAAATGAGCCAGGGAGCCAAACAACAACAATAACAACAGGAGCCGGAGCATATGGGGCTCTGTACCAGCTGAGAAGGGCCACAGAGGTCCCCAGTGTGTGTGTGTGTGTGTGTGTGTGTGTGTGTGTGTGTGTGTGTGTGTGTGTGCACGAGGCAAAGAGAAAGAGGAAGGGGGGATAGTAACTGAATTCTGCTGCAGAGAGATGAAAGAAAGGAAAAAGTATGTTTGGGAGGAAAAGCGACAACAGAAGCCAACAGTTCAGGCTGCAGTTCTTAAAGGTTCTCTCCACGTCTGATAGTTTTGGTTCGAAATATTAGCATAGAAGCTATTTCCAGCAATAATAACAATCAACATGCATGACAACAGGCAGACTCACCAGTTTAAGTTGTTGAATTTTTTGCCTATTTTGAACATATTTCTCTAACGTTTCTTCCCATTCAGACTTAATTTAGGCGTCACGTTTTGTCTTTTCTTTCACTAATGCTATTTCTGACAGGAAACCTTTGCTGAAATGTGACCAACAGCAAGAAATTTTACAAATCTAAGCACTCCAGCTTCTCTAGTTTGAGGATTTGCTGGACTTTTGTGGTTTACATCTTTGCAAATTTAAAGTTTCTGAGTAGTTTTCTGCATTTCATTGATGTTATAGTTTAATTATTAGGCAGAAAAATCAATAACTCTATATTGAAATCTCTGATGAGGATAATTCTGATAGTAATACCACCACCAAACATAAAAACTGAATGTCCAGAGTGTATCCAGCATCCACAAACATTCATCCCAGTACAATCAGCTCGGAAAGTCTTTTATAGTTTGTTTAAGCTGAGGTTCTAACAGATCCATGATGCACATTCTGACAGATTACAGAAGCAGTTGGAGCCCTGATATGCTGATGTAGGCAAATAGTTTTTTTTCTTTTTGTTTTTTGTAAATGCAGCTGGAGCTAAGCTATGAAAAGCCCCGAAAAAATAAAAGAGAAATAATAGAAAAAGCAAAAAAAGTGTTGGATATTTACACAGATTATACGGAGTGAGAGAAAAAAATGGTTAAAATGAAATCTGGGGTTATAGATTCTCTAGTTTGAGAATTTGGTGCACTTTTGTGGTTTACGTCTTTATAAATTTAAAGTTTCTGAGTAGTTTTCCGCATTTTATTGATCTTATAGTTTAATTATTAGTCAGGAAAATGAATCAGCTAGTAGTAGCTTAGCAAAATTAGCATTCACGCCACAGATCTATCTTCATTCTATAGAGGTCAATGACATGCAGGCAGATTTTCTGAATTAAAATCTGATTATTTCTAGAAATAATCTGTAGTACTTCATCATTGCACCATAAGTTTCCCTCACCAAGGAATAACACAAAGATTTTTGATGTAAGTCTCATGCAGAGCATTTCAAATGCCTCAGAGTATTGAGGATTTTGCACAATCAGTGTCTGCTGTCTATGAGCAGAAATGACTACCAGCTAGAAGCCATCAGATCTGTGTTGCTTTGGAAGAGAGAAATCTAAAGTGGACCTCAGTGTCGCCTGACAGACCAAGTGAAAGTCGGAGAAACTGTGACTTGTGGAGGCCGAACACGCCGTGGCAGCAGTTTAACCCTCCTGTTGTCTTCAGTTAGGGCACCAAAAAATATTGTTTCCTTCTCTGAAGAGAATCCAAAAATTCAGCAAAAAAAATCCCCAAATTTCAGAAAATTTGCAAAACTTTCAGTAAATAGTTTTTAAAAATTAGTAAAAATCTTCCAAAAAAATTCTAGAAATATCTAAAGTGATTGCATACATATCGGTAAAAATTCTAATATTTTCTTTAAGAACATTCACATAAAAAAACCAACCAAAATCCAGTGAAATTCGCTGGATTTTGGTTTTTTTTTTTTATGTGTTCTTATGAAACTTTTAACATTTCTTTTTTTCCACCAAAGAATGTTCAAAAATTTCCCGAAAATGTGGACATCAGAAGTTTCACTGTGAAAATATATATTTCTTCCACATTTTCAAACTTTAAAACGGGTGAGTTTGACCCGCAGGACGACATGAGGGTTAAGTTGGTACAGAGCAGAGATTACCCACTGAGAATAAAATAGAACCCGCTGGGCTGCTAAAACACACACAAACACACTAAAACACACACAAACACACACTAAAACACACACAAACACAGACTAAAAGACAAGTTTGAGACACACTCGAGGTACATTTGCAGACAAAAATACACACAGAGGCAGAAACATGAATTCATGTATATATTCTTTTGACATGTTCATTAATTTCCTGTAATGGAGACTCAAGTGGAAAAACGCAGCACAGCTAGCATGCGGGCTGCAAAGATAATAATCGGTCATAATATGCAGCCGGATGCAGGATTATTCTCTATTTTTGTTGGTTTAAATGTGTAAACAAACTGTCAGATTTCTATTTTTGTGTCTTATGAACCCTGATTTCCAGATTAAACAGGGTTTCAAACCTGTTTGGTACCTAACCACAGCTGTACTCCATCCTGCTGGTGGCTCTTAACACAAACAAAAAGAAGCTAAAACACAACAGTTATATATACACTGTGTTTAAATCATCCTAAAGCAGGGGAGTCAAACTCATCTTAGTTCAGCTCCACATTCAGATCAGTTTGATCACGAGACAACAATGAAACACAAAACAACAAATAAATGAGAAACACAACGACAAATGGCTGATAAAAAAGATAAAAACCAAAACAACAAAATATTACAAAAACGAGACACAGAATGACAAAAGAACAATGAACAATCTAGTATTTTACTTTATGATCCAAACAACTTGTCATGGTCTAGAAATGATTTTGAATTTATAGTTTTACTAATTTCCAATCTGCAGTTAATGTCTTCTCTGGAATTTTTACGCTTTGAGGGCCGGATTGGACCCTCTGGAGGACCACTTTTGGCCCGCGGGCCTCATGTTGGACTCCCCTGTCCTAAAATGTTCATGTAAGCCCCTAGTTATAACTGTAAATTCAGATAATAATAATAATTGGTCTTTTTAAATATGAAAGTGCTGCGATAAGTCTCAAGAAACTGTCAGTTCCATTCAATAAAATCTGATGTTATTGTTTTTTTGCATCTAATTTTACATGTTAAATAACAGTACAAATATGTAGCTAGATAGAAAATCACTCATTCAGGCTTTATTTCATTTTATCTGCAGCGATTGGAGCCTGAAATAATGTGTAAATGTGATAGGTTTACTATTTCTTTCCATTCTGTCAGCGTGACATAAATACACAGTTGTAAAACTCGTATAAATCAATATATCTGCAGACATAACGTATTGATATATGTATACACAAAGATGTAGTGCTCGTAACACACAGACATCTACACACACAGAGCTACACAGTGTTAACCAAACATGTGCCAAAACACCAGTGCCCAGCGCACACTCAGCCTCTTATTTCATCTGAAAGACCCACTTGTAATGCTATCACTCTCAAAGTCAATTTTTGCACTTTTGCTCTTATAATCCCAGTTACAGAGCTCATTCAACATGATGGATAATGCCTCTCGCAGCACCTCGCGAAAACAATTTGGCCGCTGTACTTGGGGGGAAACCTAAGAGGCGAGCCGCGCCGCACACATCATTTTTCAGCTTCCAGCGCTCATAAGAGCTGGGGTTGTAAAGTGACTTCTGGGTGAGTTGATTTTGGCCAAAATGGGCAATATGGCCAACACACACACACACACACACACACACACACACACACACACACACACACACACACACACACACACACACACACACACATGGACTGACGGAGAGTGAAAAGTGCAGGGAAACAGTGTAGACAGGAAATAAATAAGATATGAAAAGAAAAAAACACCGATTGTGAACAAACTGTGAGCAAAGATTTCAAAAGTGAAAAAAACCAAAACAAAAACCCGACCACCAAACCGATGAGAAAAAGTCCGGATGATGGACCACAATTGCAGGCTCCAGGCATCGTAAGTTAGATTGGAGCTTTCAGCAGGAGGCTGGTGTGGTGTGGGGCTACAGAACGTTCCTGTTCCACCGGGTTCCTGATGACATGACTGCTGGGAGTGTGGAGTAATTCCTGCAGTCCTGGTTAGCTAGCAGGGCTTTGGGGTTTGGCTCGCTCTGATGTTTCCACAGCATGAGGATGTTTTCCTGTGATATATTTCTGTTCGCTCCGCAGCTTCTTCTATACATGCGTTTTGTCTGACTTCTGTAGTTTTCCATCGAATTGTAAAGTTAATATTTGCAAAGTGCAGCTTATAAAATGCTCCCAGAGGAAAGAAATGCTGACAAATCAGAAACAAAATGACAAGAAAAGTAGGAAAATGCTCAAATGATCATTTGTTGCTGAGGAAGATGTCTTTTGTGCCGGCACAGGTCTTTTGTGCCGACGTAGTACAGGAGGTCCTCGACTCACATCAGAGTTCCGTATCTACTGATCAACGTTGTTGATTTTTGCTGCAACTCGGAACTCCGGCGAAAATGTAAACAAAGCCGTTCCGTGCATCACGATATCCATCAGTTCTTCATAAAGTCCTGAATACCATGACTTTCATGCATGTATGAATCATTTTACTAGAAGATAACAGAATATTGTAACGGACTGATATTGTTGTTGATGTTGAGGTTTCAGTGTTTATTGTTCAGTTCCAGATTTACCTGATGTCAGTGAACGTACCATGTTTAGTTAGCTCACCTCTGATTGGCTGAGAGTCAGCAGTAGAGAGAGCTGGGAACGGTGGCTAATTCTGGAGCTAAGTTATGGGGTTTTTCTAGTTATTCTGGTGTTGGCTACGGCCCACAGTAGCCTGTATGAAGGTTCAATAAACCAGCAGAGAACCAGATAAAGTCTCACTCATTCATCACAGAGGGTCACTACAATATGTTGACCTGTTTTTACAACTTCACCCATGTTGGTCGGTTAGAAACACATTTGTGATGTGTCTCAAAGGTAACACAAGCGGAAAATGTCTTAATTGAGAGGTGAAATTTCTTCAAGAACCTAAAACAGAAGTCCAGCTGCTTTTTCCTGAAGCTCCAAGGATGATGTGGATGACTGAGAGCTTTTCACCACAAAAAACATGTTTCTCCTCAAAACGTCCCCAAGAATTAGTTAAACAGGAATTCTGTCCTCTTCTGTTGTCTTCAGGATGCTATCGCCCCTATTTGACTGATCTTTCCTCACTCATGTTTTTTTTTTATATATATATATATATATATATATATATATATATATATATATATATATATATATATATATATATATATATATATATATATATATATACATACATATATATATATATATATATATATATATATATATATATATATATATATATGATTTTTGCTGAAAAGATGCGACATTAAGGTCTTTGAGAGCCTTAAAAAGAGGCGATTTTTACTGGAGCTTCAACGATTACGTGGATGACTGAGAGTTTTCCCAGTTTTTCCTCAAAATGTAACTGAGATTTAGTTAATCAGGATCTCTGTCCCCTTTCCTTCGCCCTCCTCTCCTTCTTTTGTCCATTTCCTTCCACCTGGTATCACCCCTGTCTGACTCGTCTTTCCTCCATCATCCTCGCTCTCTTTCCCCCCATCTCCACAGGGTTTCTTATCTCTCTTCCCTCATCTCTTCTTGGCTCCTCACCTTCCCTTCTACTCCTCTTTCTCCTCCTGTGTCCCCCTCATTTCTCCCCCGTCCTCCCCCCTAGCGTCCCCGTGGCCGTCCCCCAGGCGGCTGGGTGTGGAGGGCGCTGGCTGGCGGGGTGATGGATGACCATTACGGCAGCTTATTGGAAACAGTCTGATTTATGGGCGAGCGCTGCCTCGGCCTAATGGCTTCATTTCTTTCTGCCGCCACATGATGTCACAGCCAAGGTCACCGTGGCAACGGCCCCTCTTTGTTGTGGCTTCGCTTGCTGATGACCTGAGAGGGATGGAGGGATGAGGAGGGAGAGATGAAGGAGGGGACAGAAAGGGGGTTTTGAGGTTTGTTTGCGAAGGCAGAGAGGTGATGTATGAACGCGTAGGTGAAGCAAAAAAAAATGCTTCTGAGCAAATTCTGTTTTTACTGCTTATCCTTCACCCGCTTTCTTAAACTCTCCCCTTTCTTCTCACTCACTTCCTCTCCTTTTTCCCCTTGCTCTCCAGCGCTCAGTAAATTAAAAACTCCCTCCTTCACTCCTCTTCTTCCCTTCCTTTCCTTCCATACTCCAATGACGAAATAAAAACACGCGCACACACACACACACACACACACACACACACACACACACACACACACACACACACACACACACACACACACACACACACACACACAGCTTTACGGCCTCCCCTCAGACAGCTATTACTCACTTCTACTTTAAATGAGTGCTGTCAAATATATGGGCCCGCCATTAAGAAGCCGATCAATAAAAATGCCATTAGGGGTGGAGTAAAAACGCTGATATTAGTGAAGCTCAAAACAAAATATTTGATTTTCGCTCTGATAGTTAGCGGGCTGTCCAAGAAGCTTGGAGTTGGGGGGAGCTGGGCTTGTATGTCGCAGTCAGTATTTTACCCACTGATGTTTATTTCACGATGGAGGCACGTTTCTCATGAAGTCTGAGGAGGTGGAAGCTGGATTTGAAGTTGTGGAGACTTTGAGCAGCGATGTTTCAGTACAAGCTGGAGCTGCAGCAAATGATCGTTTTCATTGTCGCTTAATTTGTCATTTGTTTTCTCAGTTAATTGATTCATTGTTTGGGCTAAAATATGTCAGAAAATAGTGGAAAATGTTTTAAACATGGCAAAAAAAATGTAAGAAAATGGCCAAAAAGTCATAAAATGGTGAAAAATGGTGACAAATGTCAAAAAATGGCAGAAAATGGTGAAAAATGTCAGAAAATAGTGAAAAATGTCACAAAATGGTGAAAAATGTCAGAAAATAGTGAATAATGTTAGAAAATAGCAAAAATGTCACAAAATGGCGAAAAATGTCAGAAAATAGTGAATAATGTTAGAAAATAGCAAAAAATGTCAGAAACTTGTGAAAAATGTCAGAAGATGGTGAAAAATGTCAGTCACTGTGTCCCAAAACCGAGGATGTCTCCACAACACAAAGATATTCACTGAAAAAAAAAGCTGAAAATATTAAAATTTCAGAGGCTAAAATCTGAAAATTTTGATGTTTCTTCTTTAAAAAAATACTCCAAAGGATGAATCATTTATCAAAATAGATGTTGGATTCATTTAATAGTTGTAAATTAATTGATTAATTGATTACTTGATGCAGTTTTAGTACAAATATTATTTCATCTCTGAACAATGTTTGGTGAATTTAGAATTTTTTTTGATTTAACTTTGTTTAAAGTGCAGTGTCTCAGTATTTTCACCTTTAGAGGTTCTACTACTGATGGTAATATGGTGTTTTATCTGGTGGCTTTTTCCCCCATAGCATCTACTGTACAGTATTTCAGTTATTTCATTACTGGAAAAGAAACTGTTAAAGTCATAACACCTGCATCAAACCAGATGGTTCCTTAATTTTCAGAAACAGAACCTTTTTGACATTAATTGACAATAAAGTTTTATATCTAACAGTTTTTTAAGGTCTTTAACCTGAACAGATATTGTGAGCACCTGATATTCTCTATAATGTCCACTGCAGCTATGAAAATAAGAAAAGTTCACTTTTTAGCACTGTTATTTCTCTTTATGTGTGTTCTTACCTCGCCATAAATTCCTTGGCATATGTGTTCTCAGCATTTGTCCACGTACACGTGCGCACCTCACCAGTGCACATGTGTGTGGGAAACCTTTGTACTGGTTTGTTTTGTTTAGGTTCGTTTAAGCGCCTCGGCTCGTGAGTTTTAATCACTGTGTAAATACAGGAGTCTGACTTCATTGGTGATTTATTTATTGACAACAGACGTGGAGTGTGAACCTCTGGGTTCTGGGAAACGGGGATTGTCAGCCTCTTCTGCACTCAGACTCTGGTGTTTTAGCTGACCACTGATGCCCTGACCCACCTCAGACTGGTTTGTGTGGCGCCTTGTGAAGCTCAGTATGCAAATCTTGTGGTCATCAATTAGTGTCAGATTGGATACAAATGGCTTTTTATCATCACAGAGCTGGATTTCTCAATTTTTCTGTACATGGAATGTCTTAGTAGCATTTTAGGCTGATGGGTTTATGCCATATGCATGTAAAAATGTACAAATTTACTACAGTTAGCACCATAACCTGGTTGAAAACATGTTTTCACCCACATACATGCATCTTTTTTAACCTTCTGCAGTCAGAAAACCCTTTAACCATCATAGTCTTATTTTCACTGGGTCATTCATATTAGCAGCAGGTGCAGGGAACACGAAGAAACGCACACATGCATTAAAACATGCAGCATAAGGTGGCCATTGTAGCTCAGTGTTCTTCAGGTGTGGGCGACACACATGCCTCACATCACAGCGGTGTTTGTTTAGCTGTCACGACGTCGCTTTTTGTCCAAAGGTGTGTCCGACCTACGGAGCATTTTCTCCAGAGCGGCTCCAGCAGTTGGTTCCCAGCTGGGATAAATGCACCACTGTATTTAAACCTAAACCGTACCAGCAGGATGCTGCGGCATGTGTGTGTGCATGTGTGGCTTCTAGGATTTCAGAGGATGACATTTTATTATCTCTTGGGAAGTTTGGTCTTTCTAAAGCTGTGTCGTATATCAGGATATTTTTTTTTTTTGTAATCAACTAGCATTCATGTGTCCACAATTATATCTTACCACACGTGCACGTCACTGTAAACAAAGCAGAGAGTCTTCAAGCACTTTGTAGCACACTTCTGATGAGAATAAAAATTTAATTCCCACTTTTACGACCTCTTCCTCTGCAAAAAATCTAAATAAAGTTTTGCACTAATGCACCAGAAATGTGGGTTTTCTGGAAAAAGGTCGTGTTTGTCCTCGACTAATTTACTTCACTTCACAGCCGGCTATAAATACATGGAACTAATTGTGTTGACAGCTGACAGTAATTAAAATGTGCTTTTTGGAGCGTAACACTGAAATAACTCTCTGTTGTAAAAATAAAAATGATTCCTGCACATTTGGAATATAAATCTACCAACAGGCCGCCATACGAGCTGCAGAGCATCTTAAAAGAACACAGAAAACTGATGGAAAACAATGTAAATTACAAAAGAGCACCACAGAAATACAGGCGAGAATAAAGACTTCAGTGTTGTTGAAAATAACCTCCACCTGGAAGGAGAGTCGCTGCTGAAGGTGTGGCTGCAGGCTGGAGCTCCAGACGAGGCAACAACACTCCTAAATCTCAGCCCGCTGCCCACCAAGCAATTCTCCTGGTAGGCAGCGCAGCATTCTGATGATTTATGATGAATCCTTCTCTCAATTTATCACTGATGGCAGGAATGTATAATTCAAAACATTTTGTGTTTTGCTGTGTGTTGCTTCCCTCCCTCCTCCGCCTAACGCCGTCCACCAGCATCACCGTCGCTGCTCTTTTTTAATTCTCTGCATGTACACAAGTGTTTTAAGGCAAATGTGACACGAGTCGTTGTATGTTTCTGACTAAAGACACCTGGTGCTGGAAAAATGGAACTAATGTGTGATAGAACGTTCTCCAAACATTACAGCATTCCTCTTCCTGTGTGTTCATTCATCTTTTACAGCAACGTTTCCTCTGAGCTGCCTTTTTCTTGTTTTGCAGGTACATTTGTGCAGACCTGTGTGCATAGAAACAAATAGCAGAATACCACAAGAAATCAGTTTTCAACTTGACTTAATAATTTACCTTTTTCCATCTATTCACTCCCACTCTGGTTTAGGTTCATGAAACGTTGCTATCTTGGTTTAATATTCACAGGTTTGAAACACAGGGAATATATTTCCTGGAATTACACCCTGACAAACGTTTCTTTTGGGTGGAACAGAAGTTTAGTCTCCTTTTTGGACATTATTAGGAAAGTGGTACACGTACAACGGATCACATCTGTTGTCTTTTTAAATCACTGATCCGTTCATTAGCACCTCAGAATCTCAGTTTCTGGGACTCAAATGGATGTCTTTGCTTGATATTTCTCTGTTTATATCTGACTGAAACCTTTATGTTCTGTATTCTGGAGTGTCATGCTGCTGCTTGAACACTTTTGCCATCTCTGCAGGAAAGGGACGCCTTGAGTCACCTCATGGTAAAGCCTACAGACTGTCAGGTATGATTTCATTTACAACATGATTATTTTAGTGACATATAACCAACAACCGTAACGAAAGTGATTCGATCCTTAAAGCTAACGACATACAGATTGTGTGTGGCATAATTGGAATATTGGATTGGAATAATGTTGAATTTAATCCAGACAGGAAGTACAGTTCTCTAAAATGGACAAGGCAAAACAGATTAGCCTAGTGTACAGGAGACCCAGAGTGGACTGGGATTCTTTTGTTTTGTTTCCTGTCTCTCAGAAGGTTTGCTAGTACAGTATGTCTGTGTTTTATTTCCACCTCCCAGCCTGCTGATGGCAGCAGCTAGAGGTAAAGATTGATGCTGCTCATCTGTTGGAATGGAGCTATAAAAGAATGAAGTGTACGGTTTTTCTCCCTGCACTACGTACACATGCACTCTATCTATCTATCTATCTATCTATCTATCTATCTATCTATCTATCTATCTATCTATCTATCTATCTATCTATCTATCTATCTATCTATCTATCTATTGCGATTACTGTAATTACCAAAACAAATCTGTCAGATTTTGTTAAATTTCTGCACTAAAACACCAAAGTCATAAATTTATCACTTTGTTTATCTCACTAGAACACATTTTTTCTCTTTTAAATGCATGAAATAATGAGGAAAAACTATCTATCTATATCTTCGGCCTTACAAATGTCGGGTTAATGCAACAAATTTTAAAATGCCGCAGGATCTGCTTCCTGAAATGACAACAAATTGCAAATCTGCAAAGTTTTACTATAAAATATACACATGCATCAAGGAGAGAACTAATATTTTAAGGTGGAATTGACCAAAAACTGAGTAAGAAACTGAACTGCAGGGATCTATAATGTCTTGGATCTGCAGTAAAAAAAAAAAAAAAAATCAGGATTCATATTAAAATCAAGGCTAAATCACTTATCCATCCATCCGTCCGTCCATCTGTCCGTCCGTCTGTCCATCTGTCCGTCCATCCATACGTCCGTCCGTCCATCCATCTCAGCTTGACCTCATTATAGATGTCCAGTATCTGATTCAGCTCCACACTGAGGCCTGCCCAGTCATTGATATATGCAATGCAACATTATCGTACCCTTTATTTATTCACGGGCAATCAACTAAGGATTTGTTAGGTTTGGAATTTGAACTGCAGTCAGATTTTGTATGACTAGAATAAAGACTTAACATTTGACTTTGGTTTGACAGCTGTAAACCACAACTCGCTCCAGTGAACTTGACCTTTAGATTTCAAAGTGCTCTCAAGTTCTGACTTAGTAAAATCCAGCAGCAACACACACAGGCCACACATCTCATCTTTTTTTCAGTCTGTGTAATGAAACATTTTGACCTCAGTTATGTAAAGAACTGTTAGTGCTTAAGTAACATGCTCAAGTTCTGTGTTTTGTATTTTGTCTGTGGACGCTTTTGACTCTCCCAGACTGGAGGCTGGACGTGTCTCAGAAGACTTAAGAATCAGCTCTGGTACTAATTTTGTTTCACATTCACGCTGTGAAAGTTTTCTCTGGGCCTCTCCATTGTTGCAACACTCACAGCAAAATCAGTGTCCAAGAACATTTGGGACTTTGTTCAGGAAATGATTCCCATGGTTGCTATTTTTGGGGTGGGAAATAAATATGCAATGATGGACAATCAGAGCAAATGCTGACTTGAGATACTCGTGTACGTCTAGAAGATGTTTGTTGCTGTTTTACTTAGAGACCTCCTCTGATGAAAAGGGTTTTTTTGATTTGTTTTGTTTACCTTGTTAGCATGTTTATATGTTTTTTTTGTATTCTAAAAGACATATCATGAGTGAAAATGGCTGAGTTTTCCACCAATGTCAATCTCAAAAACACAGATTCAGACTTCCGGGTTTTATATGTAGCAAATCTAAAAATACAAGATGTTTCTAGTTTGAACATGACTGAACTACTCCAGTATTACAAATAACTAGTAGTAATAACTATAGTAGTTTAACAATATTTGACGAGACTCTTAGGTTATTGTTGGACTTTCTATGTTCATGAGCACCTACTAGTCTGACGTTAATGTTCATTATTTGCAAAAGTCCACGAAAGTCTGAGCAGACTCATCTTCAAATGTTTTCAATGTCCAAATGCGGCCCAAACATTGTGCCCTACTGCTGTTATAACTACACGTAGATCTACACGTAGACACGAGGGTATTCCAAAACGTTGTTGGCCTCAACAGGAGAAAGATTGTTCTTGTGTTATTTTTCAGCATAATCTCCTTTAACTTCAATTCACGTGGTCCACTGATGTTCAAGCTTCTCTATCCCTTCATGGCAGAGGGTCATATCTTGAGCCTCCAGATTCTCAGCAACAGCATGCATGACGTCATCATCACTTTAAAATGGTGACCACACAAATGGGATTTCAGTTTGTGAAACAGATAGAAGTCAGACAGTGCAGGTCGGGTGATTAAGGTTCGTGGAGCAATAGTTCAGAGCCACATTTGGCTGCCTCTTTTGGTTTCCCTCTCAACTACTGATTTTCAAATTGCATCAGCTGCAACGAAATGAAGACAAATATTTGAGTTTTTGTGGACAGTGACAGAACTTTTTGAAGAACCTCGCACAGACCTTGTAGCTACAAGGGATGTGGTGTGTATACATAGATGCTGAACTACTGCTTGTGTAAGGAAAAGAGTCCTGGTAGCGGACTAGAAAGTAGAATAATACAGCAGCTACACCGGTCCAAAGCAGTCCATGTGCATGTTCACAAGACAGTATTGTCAAGGCTTTAGGTCAGCAGGTACAGGAGGTCCTCGACTTACGTTGGACTTCTGTTCCTACGGTGTGACGTAAGTCGACTTTCGCCTTAAGTCGGAACTCCAGTGAAAATGTTAACAAAGTCGTTACGTGCATCATGATATTGATCAGTTTACATATTTATACAACTACAGGAACAACAAACAGCCATCAGCTCACACTGAAACACAACTCAGCAGGAAAATACCAGCGAAAATTTAAACTGTACGTCAGACTTATGCTTGGTAGCTATAATGGAGTTAGCGAATGTAGCATAATCCAATGTGGTGGCAAATGTAAACAAAGCCGTTTTATAGCACCGTGTGACGATGTATTCGTCCACTCCACTCGCCAACTACTTAGACTGAATGGGTTCCAACGTAACGACGAAACGCCGTAAGTTAAAACGAGGACCGGCCCATAATCAGTTCCGATTTAACGGCGAAACAACACAAGTTGAGGGTGTCGTAAACCGAGGACCTCCTGTATGCTCAAACTACAGGCGAACAGTGGAGATTTGGATGGAGTCTAAAGGAGGCAAAGGTGTGGAATTACATCTAAGCCATTTTAATGCACAAAAGAAATGCATTGATGGAAAAATAAAATGAGGTTTTACAGGTTTAGTCAATGCTTGGAAAGAACTTTAAGTATTGTGTTGCATTTTCTTAAGCATTGAATTGCCCTAAATCCAAACTCCTCCTCAGACTATCTGTTCAGCACACTGAAGCAGCAACCATTTACTGTAAAACACTCCAAGTTTGATGAGGTTGTAAATGGTCAGCATTGAAACATGTTCAATATGTCCCCTGTCCCCTCTGGTTGTTTTGGGTATACCCTGTAGATGGCTCAGTGAGAACTAGCACGTCATGGACTAAGTGATGGATATCCACTGGTCTGTGTTGCAATTGCATGCCCCCCATCCTCTTATTTCCCATGGTGCCCTTGGCAGGTCAGTCACCGACGGGGCTTCAAGCACATTTTCACTCGTAGACTAATTTTGCATCCTTTAATATTGCATGGAGCTCATTTAGAGGCTGTGTGGTCGGGGTACAGTACACACATGGACACATATACAAGCATGCAAACACATCTACCCCATTGTAATTTCCTCTCTGAGCAGCTCTCAAGGGTGTATTTTAGGATGTTGCAAAGGCTTTTGGATTGATGTGGTTACACATGGCAAATTGTGCCTGTGCATACGTTTGTCTGTGATTGTGGGTGTATGATTGTTTTTGTATCATCTGCACATGTACATGGTAATATATAGATATATGTGTGTGTATGTGTGTGTGTGTGTGTGTGTGTGTGTGTGTGTCTGCGTATATGCATATTCCCTCATTCTACAAAAAAAGGATGGAGACACCCTTTCTGCTGCTCTCTCAGTCATCAATCACGCTGCCACTTTAATTTATGTGCCACTTCTGGTTGCGTTGTCGTTTATTTTCAGGGGGGAAGAATATCACCGTTGCACAGCTCTGGGGAGAAGTGGCTTCTGTTTGCAGCATACATATTGCTTCTTAACCCTTTATGAGCTAAAACAGATATACTGCATTGGCTGATAAGTAAAGCAATATAATCTGTAGACATGCTTATGAAATGCTAAACAGGGTTATTTATGACAGTCAAACGTCAGTGCTAAAGGTTCAGTTACAAAAACAAGAGTCACAAATAATTAATTCTTAGTTATTTTAAGCAAAGATCTGTAAATGTAACATCTAAAGACACAACTTTCTAGTGTGTGGGCAAGACTTACATGAACATATAACTTCCGATCTTTAATAAACGTCCTAATTACAGCCTAGCAATCTGATACTAAAGGGTTCCTTCCATCTCAGATCATTGATTGTTAGAATTTTCTTTTTCTGCTCGACCATCTCCAATATGCCTGAACTTTTTAGAGCATAAAATATGGACAGTTCAAAATCTCCACTGTAGTTTGAGCATACAGAAGGTCCTCGGTTTACGACGTCCTTGACTTGCGTCTTTTCGACGTTACGCCAGAACTGATTACAGGCTGGTCCTTGGTTTAACGTACGGCGTTTCATCGTAACATCGGAACTGGTTCAGTGCAACTAATTGGCGAGTGGAGCGGATGCATACTGTATGTACAGTCGTCACTCAGACATGTGTACATTTGACGCCACATTGGATTATTTTAAGTTTGCTAACTTCATTATGGCTTCCAAGCGTAAGTCAGACTTACAGTTTACGCTTTTGCCGGTATTTTCCTACCAAGTTGTGTTTCGGTGTGAGCTAATGACTGTTTGTTGTTACTGTAGTTGTACAAATATGTAAACTGATTGATACTGTGATACACGTAACGGCTTTGTTTTCATTTTCACCAAAGTTCCGACTTATGGCGAAAATCGACTTTTGTCACACTGTAGGTACGGAACTCTGACGTTTACTCCTGTAATCATCTTTAGAAAGTGTTCCTCATTCCAACATAAATAGCTTAATTGCTCCAGAATACAGTTGTCATTGTGTTGCAGAGAAGAAGCTGGTGTGCTTGAATTGCAGTGAATGGGACTAAAGATGGAGACTTCATAGATCTGCACTGCAGTTTGTAAAGGAAGCAACAGTGTAGAGTTACTTCATTTTGTGGTAAGAGGAGGTCATGTTTGACCAGGAGATCATTTTTGTGGGAAATAAAACTATAAGTATGTCACTTTGATACACAGAGATGAGTTTTAGCGTTTTAATCAATGACCAAAGATGGACTGTAACACCTAGAAATTACATGAAAGCTACACGAAGACAAATGCAGCAAGAATCTTGACCCATTTTCTGTTTATGTGCTGCAGAATCAGGCCTCGGAGGTCAGGGGTTACAAGTTGAAGGGGTCAGGCAAGTCATGACTGGATGAGGTCAATGTGAGGTTACTTCCGTTTGGGGATTCCAGACTATTCCTGTCCATCATAGAAGCCAATCCAGAAGACCTCTTCCACCCGGAGCCTCAGCCTGAGTCCCTCCTGTCAGAGTGATGTACAGCAGAAGGCAATAGATGCTGAGAGTGCAAGAGATTGAAGGCAGTCTGTTGGGAAAAATGTGCACACACACACACACACACACACACACACACACACACACACACACACACACACACACACACACACACACACACACACACACACACACACACACACACACACACACACACACACACACGTATACACACACACAGAAAAATGCACATGCTCATGCACTTATATGGCCCCAGCTCCCCTTTTAAGATCTTACAGATTCCATGCAAGGTTATTTTCCAAGTGCATGTCAGTGGCTGCATTTAAGCCACTAGAGAAGTAGATTTTTGCAGATTTCTGAAGGCATTCTTTTAACCCTCGTGTTGTCAACCAATAATCCAGCGAATTTCGCTGGATTTTGTTTTTTTTTGTGAATGTTCTTAAGAAACATTTTTAACATTTCTTTTTTTCCACCAAAAAATGTTCAAAGATTTCCCAAAAATGTTGAAAATGTGAACATCAGAAGTTTCACTGTGAAAATATATATTTTTCCACATTTTCAAACTTTAAAACGGGTCAATTCTGACCCGCAGGACGACACGAGTGTTAATTATCAGAACTTTATTCATTTGAAGTTGTTATAATTCCTGAGACTTCCATCTCTGCAGTATTTGTTTGTCTTATCGTACATTGCCATATCTTATCGTATCTCTCTGTTCATGCCTTGCTGGGTGTGGGCCTCGCCGAGTCACAAAGAAGCCATTTACTGTCGACTTTCCCAAAGCAACATTCAAACCTCGTCAGATTTCATTGCGTCGCCGTCTCTGCCTGGAAGGCAGCCTTTATGAAAGCGCTTGTGTTGTGTTGTGACACTTTAACCTATGTGAACAGGGTGATGCAATAAGCCGCCCTGTTTTATTGACTGCGTGAATCACGGCGAGCCCTGATTCAGTGTCGCTACCGGCTAACCGCTACATGCTACACGCTAATCTCCAGAGTATAACTTGATCCAGGCGGAGCAGATCTCCCCACCCTGCTCCGGGGATCTTTATCTCTGCAACGCGATTGAATTATTCCTTCTTGCTCAGCTGGAGGAATTGAGTTACAGTGACCATAATGCACAACAACAGACTGCTTGTGTCATGGAGCCGCGTAAAAGAAAAACACAAGTGGAACGCACAGCTAGATGTTAATTCAGCAACAAGTCACACACTCCCCACGACCATTAGAACTGTTGGAAGGAAATCAGAGCGACACAGAAAGCCAAGCCAAGGAGGAGAAAAATATTCCCCATATTCTTTCGACAAAGACGTTTTCACAATGGCTTCTAAAGTTAAGAGGATTGTGTGCAGCTTTATTGATTTTTTGTAGCAGTGTCCGGGAGATGGCGCCAAGAAAATGAGGTCTGGCTTGAAGGTTTATGTCCTGCCACAGTTAGGAGGAAACGTGAGCCGAGGATTCAGCTGGCCTTTTATTGTAAATGTGCTCCCTCTAGATGGACTTAAAGTGTCTGTTTTCCTGGCTATAGGAGGGGAATTAAATATGAAGGGTATCAGTAAATGGGCAGGAAGACTCCAAACGAGTGCTTAGGGACAGTTTCCCATTATTGTCATCTATTATCCTCGACAGATAGTGATATCGGCCGCTGACTCGTCGATTGCAATCCGCTGCACGTTGGTGGCAGCCAGACAGGTTATGGGGTTATGTGAAAACAAAGTGGAACAGTTAACTCTGAGAGGGGATAATTTGGGCCTACTTTACACCACAATCAAATACGAAACATTCATAATTAATGCGGGAGGCGAGACAATAAGCCAGGAGAGCACCGTGATTAAATAACCTCCTGATGTTGAAATGTTACAAAACACATTCAGCCATATTCTCTTGTTATGGAAAGTAGCTGGAATCATTTCAAAGAAGTGGAAAATTTGGAATCTGATGTCGATCCCTGTTGAATGCCATGATGCTAGAACAGGGGTGTCAACCTCATCTTAGTCCAGGTTCCACATTCAGCCCAGTTTAATCTCCAGTGGACCGGACCAGTAAAACCACAGCATAATAACCTATAAATAACCACAACTCCTGATGTTTCCTTTGTTTTAGTGCAAAAATTCATTCTGAAAATGTTCACATTTAATGAACTATCTTTTACAAAACATTATGAACAACCTGAGATTTCTGAAGAAAAACAAGTTCAATTTCAGCAACATTCAGTTTCAGTTTATCATTTCCACATTACAACTTCCAGATCACAGAGTGTCTACAAAGGAACACAACATTTAGACTGGAACTGAACCATAGAGGATTTAACTTTATGATCAAAACGACAAAAGTCAGACACAAAACGACAAAAACATGAGACAAACGACACGAAACAAAGCAAAAAAGAGACAAGTAAGTTACAACGTGTCAAGAACATGGACAAACGACACAAATGAAACATAAAATGACAAAAGCAAGAAACAAAACAACAAAAAAATAGACTAACGACACAAGTGAGACAAAAAAGCACAAAAAGACTAAAATGATACACAAAACAACAAATAAAGCAAAACACAAAATGACAAAAATAAGATAAAAAAACACAAGCGAGACAAAAAGGAAACACAAAACTACTAAAATGAGAAACAAAACAACAAAAACATGAGATGAATGACGAAAGTCAGACAAAAACAACAAAAACAAGACAAAATATTACAAAATGAGACACAAAATGACAAAAAATTAGACAATCGGCTCGAAACAAAAGAAAAAAACAAAAAAATTGGACAAAAAAGTTACAAAGCAAAAAAAATGGACAAATGATAAAAATGTCAGAAAACAAGCATAAAAGTAAACAACACAAGTTTGACAAAAAAACCCCACAAAATGACAAAAAGGAAACACAAAACAACTAAAACGAGAAACAACAGGATAAAAACATGAGACAACAAAATCAGCATCAGACAAAAAAGGGCAAAACAACAAAAACAAGACAAAATAATATTACAAAAATGAGACGCAAAACGACCAAAGAACAAAGAACAATCTAGTGTTTTATTTTATGATCAACACAACTTGTTATGGTCTAGAAATGATTTTAAATTTATAGTTTTACTAATTTACAATCTGCAGTTAATGTCTTCTCTGGAATTTTTAGACTTTAAGGGCCGGATTGGACCCTCTGGAGGACCGCTTTTGGCCCGCGGGCCTCATGTTGGACACCCCTGTGGTGTAAGGATTAAATGAAGCTCTGAGCCCGTATTTTTCTGGAGCACACATTGCACCAGGAGATGTTACTGTAAGTCTTGGGCTGGATGTTTAGCCGGTGTCAGATGCAGGCGTAGTTTTGGGCTCACCTCTGCGTAGCCGCTGTAAAACGCTGCTCTGTACACAGACAGTCACTCTGAATAATAGGCCTGCAAGCCATAAATGTCAGCCCTTTAAATCACACGCAGGCCAGCGCTGCGTCTCAGAGAGAGAATGCTTCATCACCGCTTAAACTACAGCCGCCCATTTATTATGTGTATGTTTATAAATCACTAAGGAGACCTCGCATTCCTGAAGCTGTAAAAAAAGAGAGAGAGAGAAGGAGAAAAAAGAGGGAAGACTGGAAAAGGAGGACCGAAGTGAAGATGTGTGAAGAGTGGTCAGAATCAACATATCTCCTCAGCGATGATGAATATGATGACGAATATTCTTTGGAAGGTTCAGGAATTCTCTGGCTGCAGTCGGAGGATTGTTTCGCTTCGTGTGGACGGAGTTCTTCTGTTAAGAGGTTGCTGCTGTCCCTTCCGCCCTCGTGTTGTCCTGTGGGTCAAACTGAAAATGTGGAAAAAATATATATATTTTCACAGTGAAACTTCTGAAGTCCACATTTTCAACATTTTTGGGAAATCTTTGAACATTTTTTGGTGGAAAAAAGAAATGTTAAAAATGTCTCTTAAGAACATTGTGGGAATATATACTCATTAATGTTTGATAATGTTGGATGCTTACTGCTAAATTGCTTATAATAGTTAATCAGAAAGATGTATTTGCTAAACAGATATACAATGCTTATTATACTGAGTGACACTGATTCATTTCTAAACATAGAGTGCCCTTGACATTTTTTTTCGAACAGCAGTAGAAAAGTAGCTTTTGTTGCTGTGCAGAGTATCCTTGTTTTACAGGAAAACAGAAGAAGAACCAAGGCCACGGGAGCGAGTCAGCAGCACATCAGAGAAGGGAGGAACCAGAACTCGCCCAGTGGCCTGCATCTCAACGCTTACATAGTCACACAACTCTGTTAGAGTATAAAATACTGGGTCAGAGTCTGATTCTGCTCAAACTGACTGAACACTTGTTGTCTGTTAGGGAAAGGCATTCAGACCCAGAGCTCTGTATTGCACATTCAATCTTGGTGTAATAAAGACTCTTTTTAACCTGAATTGAATTCTCTTGACTACTCCATCAAAAGAACAGGAGGAAACAGCCTAAGTTTTTCGACTAGTATTTGATTTGCAGTATAATGCTTTACATTGAAGCTTCATCTCAGTAATCTCTGTGTAATAGATTTAAGACACATTAAGGGGCTTTACCACATGAGATACCATCTAAGCATAAACAACACATAAAAAGACATTAATATGTGAAACCAGTGACATTACAGTTTAAACCCCAGGCCAAATCAGCTGCACAACAGATATATCTATCTATATATCTATATCTATATCTATATCTATCTATATCTATATCTATATCTATATATATATATATATATATATATTTAAAAAAATTTCTTTATTTTCTTTATTTTTTGCTCTTTTTTTCCTATATTTGTTTATATCTATATATATCCTCTTTTTTGTTTTTTTGTTTTTTGCTCAGTTTCTTCTATATCTTCTATATTTGGTTTTAGATTCCCCATTATAATTATTATTTTTTTAAATTTTTTGTGACAGACTGCAGGTGGAAATGAGCTTAAAGCTAACTCTGGTGCAACACATCAAAGGGCAACATTTATGTTTAATGTTGTACATGGTTCCTTTTAAAATAAACATTATAATATAATATAATAATAATAATAATAATAATAATAATATTTTGCCAACTTTCATGCGCTTTCTCCTGCCTCTTTAGCTTCGTCTTTACAGTCTTTTGGTGCCAGGCAGCATCAGACCAAACATTATTTCTACAAAGACGGGAACCAGTGAGAACCTAAAGCCTTTGGATCTGCTGCATGTTTACTTATTCTCTCTCACAATGTTGCATGAAGTGCAATCAGGGATTTAAGCCTAAAACCAAACCTGCTCTGTTCCATCGTAAAAACGCAGCACAGAGAGCCTAAAGCGCACGTCTGAGCCAGAACTCCAGTCAGATCATTTATAAGTGTAAATGAAGTAAAAAATGCTCCGCAGGGTCTATATAGTCTAAGTGAAAGACATAACACGTATTTTACTGCTCTAACCTATGAGAGCGAGCGGTTCGTCAGCCGTGTTATCACACAGGTGTCTGTGCAGCGTCAGCCTGCACCACCTTCCTGCTCACACTAACACTCTTTTGTTATGGACAGTTAATATTAACACTCGTCTGACAGCGAATTCCCCAGTTTCTGCCAGAAACGTCTGTCCACGGGCGAAAATAACTCTTCCACCGGAGATCGGTCAAAATAAGCCAATCAGCTCTTTCATCCTGGCCCTTTTACAGTCCCGCCTGGGAGATTTACGAGGCTCTGTACGGCTACCCACTGTATGTATATGCATGCTTTTTATGAAGCAGAGTGCTTTCACTCTCTCTCCATTCCCCCTCATAAAAGATGGCACATTCCTAGATTTTACTCAACCGTCGGTCCCTTTATGTTTTCCTCGAGGGTTCGCCTCAAGACTTCTTTTCTTTGTTCCTCTCCAACATACACTGACTTCTGTGTCCAAGTAAGACAGAGACATTTCACGGGATTTGCAGCCCTTTTTGGTGAAATATATACGTCTTTCAAAAACATTCAAATTCCATCTGTAGTAGTCGAAGTAGGTGCAGAAGAAAGATACACTTAATGTTATGCACTAATGTTGGTTTTGTCCTGTTTGTGATGCACTCTGACACACTTATAACAATATATGCAAGTATAATGAGAAGTATAATGACAATAGAGGTTAACTGAGCTAAACCAGAGCTGCAGTATTTCATTCATGTGTAGTTGCCATTTTAGAGAAAGTTGGATGCTTTATTTATTCAATTGGGAAAATTCAATTGTAGTTTTGAAATGTACAGCTGTTTTCCGAGAATAATTTTAAAAATGTACTCATTAATCATTTCATAACCAGCTTCAGCGTTCACCACAACCAGAAGTCTGTCGTCTTTTAGGTGTGAAAAATTATTGAAATTGACTCAAATTCAAACAAAATCAAGATTTTTTTTAAAAAATGTGAGACTTTTTAATCATCTTTTCTTTGCTACTTATTTTTTATCCAATAGCTCACATGTTGCATTTAAGAAAAACAAGGAGACTAATGTGCAAAAAATCTGCAATTATTGTGCAAATTATGCCAGTTGCAAAAATAAATAGCAAAACTGCTGGCATTTACAATAAAAAAGATATTAAAAAGTCTCAAATTTAAAAAAAAAAAAATCTTGATTTTGTTTGAATTTGAGGCAATTTGAATTATTTTTCACACCTTAAAGATGACAGACCTGAAGTGGGACAAACCTCTGGTTAAAGCTGATTATGAAATGATTAATTAGTGTGTTTTAGAAATGATTCCTAGAAAACAGCGGTGCATTTCAGAACAACCACTTCCAAACAATGTCCTAAAAACACATAGGTACACACACTGAACAGTGTTACATTCATGCCGGCTGCAGTGAACTTTCCACTGAACACACAATCGCTGGCCCACTTTCTGTGTTCCCAGGCTGCTCTGTTTTCCCTCAGGTGCGGTCGGGAGTCTGACAGTAGAGACTGAAGAAACCACATCTCATCAGCTGCTTAGATCTCACCGGGACACACTTTCCCCCCCACCACCCTCAGATTACAGATTCCGCTTTCGTCTATTTTCGTCTGGAAGTTGTGGCTTTGACCCTTGAACCTCTCCACCATCGGCTGCCAATCCAGGACTGCTCCCTTAAGAGCGTCTCTGAAGGAGTCTCTGGAGGAGCAGCGTTAAAATTATTATGTTTGGCTACAGCCACAAATCCCACACTGTAAAAAACAAAATGTTATTTTTACGGTAAAATTCCAACAGCTGTGGTCGCCAGAATGCTGAAGTAAAATTACAGTAAAACATTTTCTACATTAACGGTAAAGAAATGTATTAATATTGTTGATTTTAGGGTTAAAAATGTGCTTTATTCCATATTTTACTGTAAAAAAAAAGCTTTAACCTTTCAAAATTCTGAAATTTACATAAATATTACAGCATTTTTCTGTTAATAGTGCAACAGTTAGTGTATTTAACATTTAATATATGTATTTTTTAGCAAAAATTGCAGTTAAAGCTGTGATGAATATTAAGACATATGTCCCTTATTAGCACAAAACTGCATCAGTTTGACTGGTAATAAACTGTACCTTTTATATGTAATATATGCAGACATTACTACGTTCCTTGTTATAAATATTGCAGCATTTTTCCATTATCAGCACAACAATATGTTCATTTATCTGGGAAAAACTGTCTTCTTTTCGAGAATTAAATGCAAAAATTACAGTATTGTTCTACATATTACGACATTTTTCCTTTAAAAACTGTGCAGGAGTCGGAAAATGTATTTTTGCAACAGAAAAAAAAATCTAAAAAACAGTCTTTTCTCCTGATTAAACTGTTTAAGGTGATTCAGTGTTGCATAAACGGCATCAAACTATTTTAGAGGGGTTTTTTTACCAGATTTTTACCGTCATGGTTTGACAGTTTTTCACCATAAAATGTACAAACATATTTTACAGTGCAGAGTCCAGATCAGTTTAGACACATACTGAGTCTGGTCAGGCTGAGCAAATGTTGAAATTGATGGTGGAACTTCATGAAACAGTCATTTTGCACATGAACGTGCAGTTTGGATTATTAGGTTTAACATCTTCACATAACTGGGAATACATTATTTACACGCATTTTGTAACAGAACACTTCTGCAACAAAACTTCTGTCTGTTGTACTTTTTGACCATTGCCCTCGGTGCTGCTTGGCTTCGGTCCACACGCGTGTCAATACGTCCCCCGGCCCGCTCTTAATTGAGACATATCTGTATCGAGCAGTCAAATCTACAAGTCACTCATTGAATATGAAAAATGGAGTATGAGAGGGAGAGGAGAGGGTGGGAGAGTGATCAATGATATGGATCCACATGTGCAGACTGAAGCCTCCATCCTGTGTGTGTGTGTGTGTGTGTGTGTGTGTGTGTGTGTGTGTGTGTGTGTGTGTGTGTGTGTGTGTGTGTGTGTGTGTGTGCGTGCGTGCGTGCATGTGTGTGTGCGTGCGTGCATGTGTGTGTGTGTTGTGGCTGCTGCAGCGTTATTGGACATCTGAATGAGTAATGACATCGTCCCAGACTGGGCAATTACCACCAGTGCTCGTTTATTAAAGAGGGGATGGAGGGATGGAGGAAGGAGGATGGAGGCTCTGGGGCTGAGGGATCGGAGGATGGATCGGTGGAGGAAACGACAGAAGGAGCAAATGCAGGAAATTCTGCATTTATTTCCTATAATTAATTGAAGGAAAGCCCTCATCAAACGAGCGTTTGAGCTCTCTGCCTGCTTCGATTCGGTTTGTTTTGGGGTCTTGGTTGTTTTTCTGAAAAGATGTGATTGTTGAGGAACAGTTCGTTTACCCCCACGTAGAATGTATTGATTTTGAGTTTAGCTTATATTGTCTTGCTAGCTAACAGCTATCCATCACCCTGAATGCATCGGATTAGCACAGAAGCTAAAAGTTCAGACACAACCAATTATTAACACTAGTAGAAGCAAACAATCCCATCATCAGCATGAATGCTTCAGTAAATTAGCCTCCTGGTTAGCAGCCAGACAACAGGCTGGAGGTTTACTGAGATGGTTAAAGGAAAAAGGAGGACATCAGGTGAGACATGGTGTTATGATTGTTTATTCATTCAGACATTTATTACATTTAGTCTATGTTTTCTTAACAAGAAACCTTTTGCAGATTGTGTCCCTTCAGACTAATGTTTCGTCCTTATGTTCGTTGATTGTTTGTGCTGAAAATGAACATGACAGCTGGATTAGCAGCATGATACAGAACTGCAGCTCAGCACTGAGCTTTGTGAATAGAAAAGTCTTCATCGGCTATTGTGCTGTTTTTGAATGGTCATGCGACTGTTTAACTTAGAATAAAACAGAACAAGCGACATAGTTAGCAACTGAGTAGTTATTTAAATTAGAAAAGTGATTTGATTTCCATTTGTCAGAGGTTAGCATGAATCATTGGTCATATAAATACAATAAAATTCCACAGATTGGGGTTGATGTTCCATATCGTAGCCATAGCTAACTTGCTTTAATTAACCATATATTACAGGTACTACTACTACTACTACTAATAATAATAATAATAGTAATAGTGAACTTTATTTCTACAATGTGGAAAATAACAACAACAACAAAAGCACTCAGAGATCACAGTCCTCCTCCAAGGGTGTCCATTCCCCCATATGGCACGGTCAGAAATGCATCGTTTGTTAATCATTGATGATCAGAAATCACGGCACCATAGAATGTGTCCATTTAATATAGATGTACCCACAAACACAATGACCTTGCTCTGAGCACAGGCGTGTGTTGTACGTGTACGTTATGTACAGATACCAAATCACATGACCTAAGAAACACCCCCACAATGTAATCAGTTGTTCCTTGTATGATTTTAAAATTTGTATTTGAGGGTTTTGTTCATAATAGCCGCCTGGAGAAATGTTTTGCCAAAAGATTTCCTGTTTGGCTCAGGAAACTGTGATCTTTTCTTCAAATATCTTCTCCAGAAAACTATCAGACTCCAGCTGGCTCCATGTTTCTGGATCCCAAACTACAGATAGAAACTCTTTCCCTGCCCTTTCCTTTTCCATTTTTCTCCTCCCCACTTCTCACCTCCTCTCTTTTCTCACCCCGTCTGTCTGCATGTCTGAAATGCTAAGAAAACACTGCGGCCATGTTGGCTATGCTGAGAATCAGTCAGCAGCTGCTTGGTGATCAATGGGAAAGAAAACAAATCCTGGCCAAAGGAATTTGGGTTTTGAACTTTCCCCGCTCTGTTCATAACTCCGTAACTGTGCCAGGGAGGGAAACCATCTGACAAATGACGGACAATATGGATGATTGTGTGTGTTTGTTTACATTGCATCCATCTGTCCGTACATATGTAAAGATGCAGTTTATCGATGTGTTTCTGAGTGTATTGTTATTGTTCTGCAACCCAACCACGTAGAATTTATATACTTACTCACACATATATACAACTTGTACATTTGTGCCTCAGAAAAAGAGAAACAAACTGTAAAAAGGTCAATATATAATTGTATCATAGTTGCAATGTTCCCTGTAATTTTTCCTGAGTGTGAGCAAACACACAAACTCCCTGAGCGTTCCTTGGACCACTGTGAGCAACATCAGACGTGTGCACTGTGGTCACACCAGCATCACATCCATTCAAGTTACATGGTTCATTAAAAGAATCAAATTACAGCATTTACATTTCTGTTAAAACACTTTGTCAACAGGAGCCAGTTGAAGGCTGCAGTGATTTTAGTGACACTACAATGTATAAGAGTGAAGTTATTGAATATTTGTCTCTCTTTACTGTTGCAGTGGTTTTGCAAATTGCAGACGGACCCTGTTCACTCCATAGACACCGATGTTATTCCTGTAGCTTTAAAGACAGCAACTTTTGATAAAACTGGGCTTGTAGCACATTGTCTGCCTTGCAACAATGGGAAAGAGGCACCGTTTATGTTTTGACAACCTATATCTAATGAGTTATTGATGCTGGAAGTCCCAATCTGTGAATATCTTTCCAACTTTACTGAACTTGGGGCCACTACCACCTAAGGAGTGATATATTTAATTTTGAAAAAAGCATTTAGCCATACTTAAAGCTTTAAGTGCTTTATTAACACGGAACTAAAAATTTTGTATTGTTTTATTATCACAGGTTCTGTCTGAAAAGAGGTGGCATCATTTTAAACAGTGAAATCAAACTAACAAAATGTAATGACCAACCAGTGAGCAATACTGGATTCTGCAAAAACATAAACAACTTTTTTTAAAATCTAAATCTTATCTTAACACAGTTAATGTATTAACTTATTTTTGTGTGTATGCATGTATTTATTGATTTATTTAGTACTGTTAACATATCAGAGTTCTGAGTGAATTTTTCTTAAGATAGGCAAAGGTCATTTATTGATTAAATATAGGCTCTTAAATGTTTATTAAAAACTAAAAAGCATTAAAAAAACAACTTAGGTATTTATTGAGTCACTAAAATACTGTAGAGTACAGACCACATCAGCATGATTATAAGCATCCTCTGGTAAATTAACAACCAGATACTGATGTCTCTCACCATATGGACTTCGGGAGATGATTAGATGATGATAAACTGTGACCTACTGGTTGGGTTCTCTCTGTTCTCATGTTTCTTACATGTTTGTCCCCTGACAGCCGGGTCCTAATGTTTTTGGAGCAACACACCATACTATGATGTTTTTACAATGAGGGTTCTACTATGGAACCAGTTTGACATGTTCAGGTGTTCTTTGTGTGAAAACTCAGAGATTTCAGGTATCAGAAGGTGGTTTTCAACTTTCTTTGTTAACTTTCTGCTTCAACTTTAAATTTCCTTGACTAAGCCAGCCCTCTGGACTTCCAGGAAGCTGTGTTCCTATTGGCTGTCCAGGTGGCTGCTTGGTGTTATCAGGAACACCTGAGCAGCTTGGTGTTATCAGGAACACCTGAGCAGCTCAGTGTCTTCCTGCTTTATTTAGCTGCAGACAAACATTTCCTCTGCTTCTCTTCACCACTGAACTGGGTTTGGTTCCATTGCTTTAGTTTGTTCTTTAGACGTTGGCTTGCAGCTTCCAGCAGTAAAATCATCTTTAATGTGTTTCTTGGTGTGTTTTAGGGCTTTGTACTGGATAGTTGTCTTGGTAAATGTGGTTCTTTAGCCACAGTTAGCACATGGTGCTAATGTGTGCAGTGATTAGTGGATTTGGTGCAGCTGAGTTGTGTCTTTATCTTGGCTGTAGTGAGTCTTCAGAGGTTTTTGGTCAGACACATTCTGTATTCTTGTTTGTGAACCAGCGTTGGTTGTCCAGAAGGTAAGAGTTCCTGTCCTGATTCTCTGTTCTCAGAGGTTCTCTGGTAGGCTGCAGGAGACTTTAGTGTTTGTGTTGTGCTAGTTTGGTTTTTGTATGGTTTCATTTGGACAACTATCTTGAGGCCCCTCCATGTGGTTTAATGAGGTTTTCTGGAACAGTTCTACAAAGCAACCTGCAGCAGAAGAGACTTTGAGAGTTTTTAGGAAGTTCTGGAGAGCAGACTTTAGAGCAGCAGAAACATTTGTCAGCAGCTTGAGCAGGAGAAGGTGAGCTTCAGAGTAGAAATGAGGAGAAGGAAACCTTCTTGACCCGTGTGGTGAGGTCCTGTACCAAGAGTTTGAGCAGGTTGTGAAGAGTCTGTAGTTCTTTGGTCTGAAAGCACAAGAAGAGTTGACTCATTAAAGGAGAAAACAGGAGATATTGTTGCTTCTTCTGTCGCTCTGCAGTTTCCTTAGACTGAATATGAAGTTTATATTTTAAATGATTTACCATGTGAGCCCAAGAAGACTTTAATAAACTCCCTCCATCCCCTGAACACAACAGATTATATTACCATGTTAAATCTTTTTTGTTTTTTTTTAATGTTTTTGAGTTTTAATCATAGTTTTATCATAGTTTCTTTCTCTTTGTTTAGTTTTGTCATCTGTGTAAAAGGTGCTAAACAAATAAAGCTGAATTGATAAACTGAATAATTGACTAACTCATGATTGTGACAACAGAAGTATTTTTGTTGTGATTTAAGGGTTTATTTCATTTTTAAGGTTGGGGTTAAAATCTTGACAGAAAAAGAAGATAATAATATAATTTAATTGTATTTAATGTTTAACTCTATTAAACAGACAAAATATTGAATGAGATCATTCAACAAGCTACAATACATGTCATTATGAAATTAAACATTTTTAAAATACAAATATTAAAAATTACAGATAAAATATTTTCCATAATTAAACATTTAAAAAATACAATTAAACAAGAAGAATATTAAACATTTTAAAAAATGCAAAACATTTAATTAGATTATTAAACCTTTAAAAAGACAAAACATTTAATTAAAAAATTAAATGTTTAATTAGAAAATTACATCTTAAAGACAATAAAACTCAAATAGGAATTAAACAGAAAATACAAGGAAGCATTTAAAAAGAAAATTAAACATTAAAAGGTGGTAAAACATTTAAAAAGAAAAACCTTGAAGATTTAATCGGAACATTAAATATTGGGAAAGGACAAAAACAAGCCAATAAAACATATGAAAACAATTAAACATTAAAAAGACAAAACATTTTGAAATCAAATCAGACATTAGAAAAGAATAAAAGGTGAGAAAAGAGCAAAACTAAACGTTTAAGAATCAAACTAAAGACAAAACATTTCAAAAGACACCAGTTAGACTTTAGAAGATCAAATTAAACAGAAGAGACAATAAAACGATCAAAAAGAGCAAAAACAGATAAAAATCTTAAAGCGTTTTCTAGTCTGAAACGAAAACATCAAGTTGTTTCTTCAAACATTTCCTCTTTCTATGTTCTTGGTTTGATTGTGGACAGATTTACTAAGAACTCATTTCAGAAAACTGCTTTCCAGATAAAGTCTACTAGTAGTTGAAGGCATTGATCAAACAAATGTTACCTTCTGATCTCCACAAACTTTACTGTTCAGTGAAGAGAATCAAAGTTTGTTGAGGATTTCTAAAAAACCCACAGGTGAAGGTCTGAGAAGAACTCAGATGGATGGTCTAAATGTGAAATCAAGACTCATGGTCACAAGTTTTAAGGCTTCTGTTAACCAGAAAGTTCAAACTAACAGAGAAATACTGAGAAACTTTTAAAATTTCAGTCCTCAGAGTGTCTGAAGGTTCAAACTAACAGAGAAGTACTGAGAAACTTTTAAAACTTCAGTCCTCAGACTGTCTGAAGGTTCAAACTAACAGAGAACTACTCAGGAACTTAGAAAATTTCAGCCCTCAGACTGTCTGAAGGTTCAGTCTAACAGAGAAGTACTCAGGAACTTGGAAGATTTCAGTCCTTGGACTGTCTGAAAGTTCAATCTAACAGAGAACTACTGTGGGACTTAGAAAGTTTCAGCTTTCAGACTGTGAAAGCTCAGGTCCTGAGGACTCGGGAGGTCTCGAGGCTTTGGAAAGTCTTGGAACTGAGGGTTCCACCCTCCAGAACAAAGGCTGAAGTCCAACCTCCTGAGAAAAACGGTCGAGTCGAGACTCAAGTTAAAAAAAAACCTCGAAAACGACAAAAAATAGATGATAAATGCGCAAAAAAAAGAAGAATTAGTATCTGAGCGAATAGCTCAGGAGGATAAGAGGAGAGACTGCGGACTGGAGGGTCGCAGGTTCAAGACCCGCCACTGGCAGTTTTCTTTCTTTGTCTTTGTCAGGATATTGAGAAAATTTAAGAAGTGTCTGGTCTTGAACCAGCGACCTGCAGCTCCATAGGCAAATCCTTAACTCACTGAGCTACAGATCAGATACAAAGAAATAAATTCGTCGTCCCTTTGGCATCGTAGTTCCTGAAGTGACCACGCGGGCGGAGCCAAGGCGGAGTCTGGGTGGAGTCAGGGCGGAGAGTAGGCGGGGAGGTGGGTGGCGGCCTCCCCCCTCTACTCCCCCGCCTCCCCCCACCACACCTTCCCCCGCCTGACGAGTTCTTCGAGTCTCCACGAGTTCTTCAAGTCTCCACAGGTTTTCCCGAGTTTCTGGAGTTTCCACCAGGTCGGAGGCAGAACAAGTTGTCATGAAGAGGTGTTGAAGTCGGCCAGGATGGACTGACTTTTTACAGCGACTAGAAGGAAGACGACTAGAAGAGCAGGTCTTTAACCACCATCCATAAAATCCATGGAGTCGCTCCAGAGAAATGAAGGGAGGTCAACTTTTATCAACCTCCATCCACAGGTTCAACTTGATAACTTTACTTTGACATTTTTAGCACCACAAACCTTTAGTATCACACTTTATTATCATTTATTAGGACTTTAATGGAATCCACCAGCAGATTTAGTTTTTGTTGACAAACTTTATTCTTGTCGTCGTGGGACTGCAGTATTTAAAACTCTTCCTTCTATTTGACCTCATGTTGATTAGTTTTAGTGGAGAAACTTATTTTAATTGTCGATTAGTCTCTTAAAAACCAAGTAATAAATTGGATTAGTCAAGAGGTTTAAATTTCTTACTGTCATATTTTAAATATGACAAAAAATATAGTGTTTTGAGACAATTTGACCTGTATTTGGCGTTATATAAATAAAATTGAATTAAAATTGTATGTATCTTGTAATGTTGGAGTAATTCAGCCATATATGTTAGAAAACACATTTTCTTTGTCCATTAATCTGTTGATTGTTTTCTCCAGTAATTCATTTCTTGTTTTGGTTTATAAAATGTCAAACCCAAACATATTCAGTTTACTGTCATAAAAACCAAAAAGATTTACATTCATGATGCAGGAATCAGGCAGTTTTTCACTTTTTATCTTAGTTTAGTCAGAAAGATAGTTGATAATGTGTGAATCGTTGCAGCTTGTGAGCCGTAAAAGGTTTTAATCTTTGGGGCCGAGTGTCAGAAAACATTTAGAAACCAACATCAACAAAACACTCAACAAAGATTTGAACATCATTAAAGGGAAATCCAACTTTTGCATGACAATGTCTAATTAAAGGACATTAATTTCCAACGTAAATGTGTGATATTCATCCTCTGGAGCTTTCTCTTCACATCGTCTTCCACCTGGACTGGTTTGGTCGGGAGCATGTGCAACAAACATTTGAAAAACTGCACTTCAATGAATGACACTGGAGTTTAATCTCTACATAAATGAGACTGAGTCTGGATGTGCTGCTCTGTCATTAACTCCTAAGTTTCGGGAAAGTTCAAACAAAAGAGGACAGTTCAGATAAGACTTGAGAATGAGCTTATTTTGAACAAACATCTCAGACTTTCTGAGCTTCAGCACCTCTAGCAAGATATTTTAACAACAAGCAACTCAAGAGATCCAGAAGTTGGAGAGAGTTAGCTTTAGCTGAGCCAAAGAACATGTGGGATGCTAACCTAGCAAACATTTCAGACTTTTCTCTGTGAAATCTGGGAAATAATTTCCTATTTAATGACAGAGCTACACATCTGAACTCAGTCACATTAAAACAGACTCTAATTCAGTGTCATCCATCCATATTAAAGTGCAGTTACCCAAAATGTTTGTTGCATGAGCTCCAACAAAACCTGTCCAGGTAGAAGGCCACTTTGACAAACAGGAAGTGGACGATTCCAAGCAGATTTATAGAAGGGGGAACCGGACTGTACTAAGTGTGGTGGAGTATAGAGGGGTGTTCTGTGGGTTTTTAAGGCTGATAATGATTATTAGTGAGACATTTGGAGTAGATATTCATTTGCAGTAAATGAAAGTATTTAAAATCTTGAGTTAAACTTAGAAGAACACAAACTCAAACAGAAAACTTTGTTGATACGTTTTTGTTTTGTTTACAGATGTTAAGTTAAAGGAGTTTTATTGGTGATGTATAACCAATCAAATCACTCCAGAAGACAGAGTGACCACAGGTGGATAAAGGTTCAGAGCCAAAGTAGCACCATTTTAAAATTTATTTATTACCGTAAATCAGTAAAAAATAAAATACTGATAATCAGTAAATTAGTCATCCAAAGTTGTTTAAATCAATCCAACTGGACTTTAGGAAGGTTCCTTGAAGACGTTTCACCTCTCATCCAAGAGGCTTCTTCAGTTCTGGTGGTGGTTGATGTTGCCATAACCTCTGTGAGGTGTGGTCAGTGTCACATTCCGATGACCATTGCCAAGGCCAGTCAGCCCACAATTACTACAATTCTACAATGTATGTCTCTTTCCTTTGACTTGTTATTTGTACAATATACGATGTATATGATGGCGTTTTTTCATACCAAAGGCTATACTATGATGTTTTCTAAGAGACATACCATGCTACTCTGGTTGTTCTGGTCCTGGGCTGATGCACTCCTCCTCTGTTGTTTTCTGTATTGTACTCAGCTTCATGCCTTCGTCCACCCGGCCTCCGTTGACTCGTCCCGCCTGCCGTCTCTGGAGCTGAAGCTGGATTGGAACAGACCAAAGTACAGTCCAATCACGATGCCAGCTGCCTCTCAAAAGGCTCCTTCATCTGGCAGCACTTCTTCTGAGGGGAAGCTGAGCTGGTCCAGCAGAACTTTGGAGATGTGTTCCAGTGGTTGGTGGATGTGTGGGGAGATAGAGAGGGACCTTTGAATAGTTCACAAAGGAAAACAGGAAACCCATTGGTAGTTTTAGTTTAGGGTGCTACTGCGGTGTGTTTTTGGGTTTTAAGAGGTGAACAGGAAGAGTTTTTTTTTCGTATTGATTATCTTTTACTTTGTTCCTGGTTGGAATGCCCATCAATGTCAACATGAAGTTCACTTTTAGTTCTGTTGATTTATTTTTATTTTACTAACACCCATTTGTTTTTAACCCCCTCACATGTTGTGTTGTAAACTTACTCTTTCAAATAAATTCTCGTCTAACCCTCTGGAAACCAGCGTTTGGACTGTTTTTGTGTTGCTCCTCACCTACTGACAGCTGTGGACTAAAGGCTATACTGTGACGTTTTTAGAGCAACATGCTGTACTATGATGTTTGTTGGGCGACATGCTATACTATAGGCTTTTTTAATTGACATATTACTGTGACGTTTTTTGTTTTAGTTTTTTTTTAGCAACATATAAGAATTCAAACAGTTTTAAAAGTTACTATACTTTTACTTGTGCAATGAA
Organism: Amphiprion ocellaris; assembly: GCF_022539595.1. Classification (NCBI taxonomy): domain Eukaryota; kingdom Metazoa; phylum Chordata; class Actinopteri; family Pomacentridae; genus Amphiprion; species Amphiprion ocellaris. The sequence goes on from NC_072781.1 coordinate 2,297,260, forward strand.
ATTATTATTCTATGGCATTTTTTAGATGACATATTATTTTCTGATGTTTTCTTGAATTACATACTATTTTGACAATATACTGCACTATGACATTTTTTGAACCACATATCATACATGACAATTTTAGGCAACATCCTATCACTTTGCGCTTTTTGAACCACATAATAATCTATGTTTTGTTGTTTTTTCTTGCCAACATGCTATACTATGAACTACAGGCCATACTATGTTATTCTTGAGTAAAGCATACTATACTTTGACATTTTCTGAACTACATCCTATACTATGGCTTTATACACAGAGTGCTTTGGTTACATGTTGATTTATAATCTAGATTTTTTTCTGTTTTGTTTTTTGACGGGATTACCACAGACCTGACCGTGAACACTGTTGACACCCACCTCAGGGAGACGCTGCCTAAGATCTCAAGGCTGCTTGGTCGTGGTCTTTCTGGCACGTACTCTTCCAAGATGAGCCGAGAAGTTTAACACTGATGGAATGACACCAGGTCTAAGCCGACAAACTTCCAATTCCTCCTCAACCCATAGTCTCTGGGAAACCTACATGGAGTAAGAAAAGTAGACAGAGAAGTAATTAAGTCTGTACACAACATATTAAAAAGAAATCATGCTAATAAATTAAGTACAAAGAACCGAATTCGCCAATATACTGGAGACCAGAGCTATTTAATTTGATAAGTATAACCTTGTTTAGTAACATTTCAATTATTTGAGAGCAGTCCTAAAGAACTGCCTGTAATCCCAATCATAAAATGGGTTTGGAGGAAGAACATAGACGGTAATCTGGATATACATGAGTTAGGCTTTATAACTACTATTGGTAGTATTGGTGGTAGTAATAGCAATGTGACTAGTACTAGTAGTAGTGGTGGTACATTAACTGCTGTTTACGGTGGCCGAGGGGTGCAAACGCAGCACAAAAACGGAACGCCCTGCAAGAGACAAAAACACCCACAAAAAATAAATGCTGCAAGATAGAAAACACCTACAAAAGAGAAATGCTGCAGGAGACATAACACCTACCAAAATGAAACCCACTTCACAACAGAAACGGACTGCAAACAGGAACGCGCTTCACAAGAGAAACGCACGGCAAACAAACGTACTACGAAATAGAAACACACAAAAGATAAATGCTTCAAGACACAAAACACCTGCAAAAAAAAAAAAAAAATTTATTCGTTGTTTTTTGGGTTGTGAATTTAAAAAAAACATTATGGGGCCTCTCCATTTCTCTTGACATTTTTTGCTAACACCTAAAAACAAAAGTAGTAGAACAACAAAAAAAAATTTCCTATACTTAAGCACATTTAGCAAGTTTAGAAAAATCATTAAATATTTGTTTTAATGTTTTCAGTTTTCTGGGACCATGGTATAGGCGGATTAAACAAGTTGGAGCCACTAAGGAGCTGTAGGGCCCTCTGTGGAGTAACACCATTCCATGGAGTGACACCTCTCTGCTGCACCTTGTAGTGTTCCCAGTCCACAGCTTGTCCTGGTGTTCCTGATCCGCAGCTTGTCCTGGTGTTCCCAGTCCACAGCTTGTCCTGGTGCTCCTGATCCGCAGCTTGTCCTGGTGTTCCTGATCCGCAGCTTGTCCTGGTGTTCCTGATCCGCAGCTTGTCCTGGTGTTCCTGATCCGCAGCTTGTCCTGGTGTTCCTGATCCGCAGCTTGTCCTGGTGTTCCTGATCCGCAGCTTGTCCTGGTGTTCCTGATCCGCAGCTTGTCCTGGTGTTCCTGATCCGCAGCTTGTCCTGGTGTTCCTGATCCGCAGCTTGTCCTGGTGTTCCTGATCCGCAGCTTGTCCTGGTGTTCCTGATCCGCAGCTTGTCCTGGTGTTCCTGATCCGCAGCTTGTCCTGGTGTTCCTGATCCGCAGCTTGTCCTGGTGTTCCTGATCCACAGCTTGCCGTGGTTTTCCCACTCCAACTTGTGGCTTAGAGTGGTCTAATACACGGCTCGAAGTTGTTTAAATCTTACTGAAATTGGAGAGACAACTTGAAAACGTATACTTTTCTCTTTCCTAAGTTTTTACATGTGGCCCTCAGATGCTGCTGTGAAAATACTTGTGTAGGTTTTGCTGATTTACACAGCTGATTTTAGTGGGCTTGGGGTTGTGAGAAGTGAATTTGTAGTGTTAACGTTACTGTAACAAACATTAATTTCTGGGACACACCAGGTATTTAATAAGGTACCTGGACGACTCACACATGGGACATGGCAGCCTAGAAGAGAAGCATTGATAATTGTGGACTGCTTCAAAAACACATAAAGTGATTAAATTAAATGAATGTGAACTAAAATGAATGCAACACACACACCTGGTGTGTCCCATAGTGTTAGTTACAGTACTCACAATCTCAACCCCACTAAAATCAGCTATGTAAATCAACTATACCTACACAAGTATTTTCACAGCAACATCTGAGAGACACGTAAAAACGTAGGAAAGAGAAAAGTACACCTTTTCAGGTAGTCTCTCCCTCCAACTTCAACTTTCTTATTCACTCGTTGTCTGTTTCTGGTGTTGAAACTCAGCTCTGCCATCTAGTGACCTGGAGCACTTCCGTTGTGGAATCCCCTCCATTGTGTTATCCTATTTGTGGTGCGTTTCTGATTTGCAGTGCATTTCTGTTGTGAAGTGGGTTTCATTTTGGTAGGTGTTATGTCTCCTGCAGCATTTCTCTTTTGTAGGTGTTTTCTATCTTGCAGCATTTATTTTTTGTGGGTGTTTTTGTCGCTTGCAGGGCGTTCCGTTTTTGTGCTGCGTTTGCACCCCTCGGCCACCGTAGCTGTTGCTGATACTGGCACCGCTACTACAACTTGTAATACTATTACAAATGCTGATACTACTTCTACGACTCTAACAGCTGTTTATACTACTACTGCTGCTTGTACTTTTAGTATTACTACTACTTAGGGTTGTCACGATTTCAATTTTTTGAGCCACGATTATTGTGGAAGGAAATATTGCGATTTTACAGTTATTCACGATTATCGACATTATGAAAGAAAAAAACCCAGTGTTTGTATTTAAATAAACTCTTTAATAATACTTAAACTTTTAAACATTTACTGTTCTTATAAAATAAAATAAATTGTTCCAACACGTCTTTGTGGTAAATAAAAGTGCAAATTGCATTACAAAACAGTCATTAACTTGAGGAACTTAAAGGCTTCTTTAGCTGCCATCATTAAAACAAAATAAAATTATAAGATTGGCATTAAAAACTGTGCTGTTTTCTCTATAATATTAATAATAATTAGGGATGTGCCGATCAGGTTTTTTGCTGCTGATCACCGATACCGATCATCCTTGAATGCCGATTACCGATACTGATCACATGGATTGGATTTAAATGCTCTATTTATATATGAGTGCTGCTGCTTATATGATGTAGGAAAAAAATGAGCAAATACTGCCTTAATTTAGACAAAAATATGCTTACAAAAACTGGCAGGCACATTACAGCAACTATTCAGTCTGGGAATCTTGTAAATGATGTATAATTACTACTTATTTATGTTCAATATGTATTTATTGGTTCTAGTGAAGTGCCTCTTTGAGACTTTTATGTATTATGGAATGTTGCAATTTAATGTATGGTTGATAACGTAGTGTTTACTTTGTAAATCAAACAAAACAAAAAGACATAAAAAGAATACATTTAAAGATTCTAAAAACACTTCATTTTAAGCTTTGAATATCCTCCACAATTTTAGACAATATAACTACAGAAAAAAGGATAAATGGGAGTCTTATTTATTTTTACTAAAACGTTTATATAAACAATTCATCACTAATTTTACAACAATTAATCAAAACACCCGGATCATTTCCCAGGGAAAACTCTAGAGTCTGACAGGAGGTCCAGGCAGACAGACAGCCTCCCTGTCCTGGAGGTTACTGTCTCCTCCACTACCACTGTCAGCGGGCAGCGGGGCTTCCCGGACCACACTCCCTGCTGAGGGGACCGGGCCGACAGCATCTTCGGAGGAGGGCACAGGCTTCCGGAGCCAAAACAACCGGCGGGTCGGGAGCTCCGGTTCCCTCCTGCGCTCCCATTCCCCACCCGCCGCGGCCCGCCGCCTTCCCCTCGCCTGCGGACGCAGGAAAGCAGCCCGGCTGCGACGGGCGGGGAACGGGAGCGCAGGAGGTAACCGGAGCTCCCGACCCGCCGGTTGTTTTGGCTCCGGGAGGAAACTCGGGGCACGGGGGGTCCTCGGGGCGGCCCGGCCGCCGGACCGCTGACTTCGGAACCGACAGTTACCGCGCGTGCGGCGGACAGTCCCATCTTGGCAACCTCATTGCGCACAGCGGCCACAATATTAGGGACACTTCGAGTAAAGAATCTGTCATAACTGATCATATAATTCTCTCTATCTCTCTGTGTGTGTGTGTGTGTGTGTGTGTGTGTGTGTGTGTGTGTGTGTGCGCGCGCAGTGATGCCGATTAGACAGGAGCGCGCACAGGCCAAGGAGCCACTCTCTCTCCACTCTCCACTCAGCGCAGCTCACGCTTCTTGCATGGCACCTCTCGCGAGGCTTTTCTACGGATAATCGTGGTTGTGAAAAATGTGACGAATATCTATTTATAATCGTGGTTATTGTAAAACCGGTTAACTTTGACAACCCTACTACTACTGCTTGCACAACTATACTGCAGCTACTATTAATCGTCTGGTATTTGGTTGTCAAGCTGCTAGCTCGCCTTAGCGTTTTGCTAGTGGCTAACTAGTTAGCGCTCATAGACTGGAAGCTCTCAACAAGATTTCATAATGAAAAAAGAGCCAAAAACTATTCTTACCTATGAAAAGTCATTCCAAGTTTCCTTGTCTCAATCGTACGACGTAGTGTGTAATTGTATGCAGCACAGTGAGCCGGCATACTTGTTGTTTCCGTTTTCACGCCGTCTACATCAACGGAATGCACTGAAACTTTGCCCCCACTAGCTTAGCCTGGCAGTAGCACGTAGCTCAAAGGGGCGTGTCCTAACTACTCATTCATATCTATGAGAACAACGATGGCTGCACATAAGGACGCCTGACGTTGATTAGCTGCGTAAATACCATTATATACAGTCTATGGTAAATACGTATGTGAATCGCATCATTGGCTGCAGCAGCCAGTCACCGGTCACTCACTGACTCACATTGAAAAATAGCACAGAATGAATTGTTACTTGTTTATTTTATTTACAATTTAGGTTGGATTTTTTTTTATGCGCAGCACAGAGTTTCTGTGCGCGGAGACCGTGTCAGCAGTGCGCAATTGCGCACGCGCGCAGCTTAGAGGGAACAGTGCATAGTTGACATTTTTACTGTTTTCAGGCCTAAAATCAACATGACCATCTATAACCAAACACCACATGACATTTTAAAGAAAGATTCTTCTAAATATTATATATACAATTGAGTAAAATTTAAATTGAAAGTTATTTCTAAAAATATTGTAGTAAACCTGTTGACTACTTTATATTAAATAACTCAGAAAGCCTTGGAGTCTGGCCAGTCTTTTCTTCAGGAGGAAATGACATCATGTGGAGCAGGTCATGTGATCTGGAATTAACACACTTCCTGGAGAGGTGTTTTTGTAATGGGGAACTTAGTGGAAAGTGATTTCTCGGACACAGATTTCCATATAAAATTTGATATATTGCCAAAAAAGAAATATCTGTCATGATTATCTCAACTTAATAAAAAGACACAATCCAAACTATTTCTGAATCAGCTCATTTTATTATTGTTTAGCTCATTAGAAGGTGGTTGGAATTAAATTCAGATGGTTATTTAGTTGACATTTTAGTGATATCCAGTCATTTTTATTAATAAGTGATTGTTTCCATAATAAATAATTATGGAATTTGTAAAGACATGATCAAAATGAACATAAAAAACATTAGTTTTTTTTTTACTTTTAATGAAAATGTATGCAAGATTCATCCTATGGACTTCAAAAGTCCCTCAGTTATGTATTGACTTGTACAATTTTCGAGTCATTTTGGATCACTTTTGTGTCTTTGGGATAATTTTCAAGTCCTTCAGGAGAAATTTCATGTCATTCTGGATAAATTTTCTGTAATTATGGATCATTTTCAAGTCATTTTGGATGAGTCAATATATAATTACTGGACTTTTTGTATCATAGTTGACATTTTAGTGATATCCAGTCCTTTTTTTTTTTTAGTAATGAGTGATTGTTTCTAAAATAAATAATGATGGAATTTGTAAAGACATGATCATAATGAACATAAAAAACATTAGTTTTTTTACTTTTGAGAAAAATGTATGCAGATATATCCCATGAAGTTCAAAGGTCCCTCAGTTATAGATTGACCCAAAGAAAGCCTGATTTGCTCTCGTCTATTTGCACATCCTGCCTCCAAATATCACCCCCTCTCCTCCACCAGCCCCTGATATCAAATGAGTAATTGTACAGTGGTACACCCCCCCATTATGTATACACACATTTATAGTTTGGCAAGACGTGCTTGACTCATGACTCAACCTCAGACGCTTGCCAGTGCTGCTGTGTTGTTCTAGTGGTGCCACAGCAGTCGGAGCGTCCTCACTCTGTCCCTGCCGTGTCACGAACCCACATAGAGCCCATATTGTTCGCTGGGCTTGGGAAAGACCAGAGTTCAAGGACATTAATAGCTGCGATGTGTAATTTCCCTCCTCCTCCCTCCTGCTCCACATCCTACTCATTCAGCTTTTGGGAAATTTGGGGTCTTGGAAGTTGGGATATTTCATCGGGGAAAGTACCATTGACAGAACTTAAAAAGCAACTGCTAGCTAGTAAATCATCAAAATGCTACTTAATAATCCACAACTTAGAACAGAAGTTAACAAAAAACTTATGGTTATTTTAAGGTGGCTGCATTAAAGATTTGCATGTTTTGATTTGATAATAATTCACAACACCGTGTGCACAAAGTTAAGCTTAACTAAACGTGCTTTTTTTTAACTTTTTATTCTTGTTCCTTGTCTGGCTTTGTTGTGAATTTCACCTCTGAAATATCTTCTTCTCTTCGTGTGCCACAGAAAAAAATGATAATTTCAGGTTCACACATACATACACACCCTGAGTTCTGCAGAACATATTAGGCACAGATTTCAGTCAAAATGTGAAGAAGTACTTCTGTTCACTTGGCTAAAAGCAAGATAACGGAGCATCAATTAAAGTGACTGAATCAGGGTTTTAACAATTCAAAAGAAGAAACTTGTGCAAAGAACCATTATTGAGTAGATCTAAGATGTGCAGATCTCTTTCTTTACAAAATGGAGGTCATCAAAATGCCAAAGTTTCATTTAACAATCCTCAACCTATCACAGAAGTTCAGATTCAGATTCAGAAAACTTGATTTGTTCCCAGGGGGCAATTAAACAAAGAAACAAAGAAAAAAACTTAAATAAGACACATGTTGTGGTTATTTTAAAGTGGCTGCAGTAAAGATTTGCATGTTTTAATTTGAAATAATTCACATCACCATTTGCACAAAATTTAAATAAACGTGCTTGTTTTTTTTTTTTATTCATGTTCCTTTGTTGTGAATTTCACCTCTGAAATATCTTCTCTGGCACAGAGAACAAAGATAATTTCTCAAACAAGCTCTCCTTGTCTCTGTGCATTCGTTCAATTGTGTGAAGGTACTGTATGTACATTTCAAATGAGTTAACGTGACGAAGGATGGAGATAATAGCTACTGATCCTACAACAGCTCACATTCTGCTCTAAATAGAAACACTGCCTCTGGTCTCAAATCACAAGATTTGTCTCTGAGCGTAAAACAAATATTTAACCCCCTCCGCCTGTCAGAGGAGGCTGTGCCACTATGTGCCAGCATCGCTTCTTACGTGCCACTAAAGAGCCGGAGATGATTAGCCGGAGCTCGCCTCCTTTTGCACTAATTGCCAAACCCTGCATCACCTTCGCTACTGTCTAATTAGTTTTAACAAGACAACTGAACATCAATTAAAGTGACCGAATTGGGGTTTTAATAATTAAAAAGAAAGAAAAAAACCCGTGCAAAGAAGTGTTCTCCATTGTGTCGATCCAAGAATTGTTGATCTTCTTCTTTACAGTTACAAAATGACCTAAATGGAGAAAAATAATTGTTATTTATCACTGTGAAAATGTTTGGCTTGAAGTCTGTGGATAAGGAGATCAGTCAGTCAGTCAATAAAACTCACTCTGGATAGCATAACCTTTCATACAGGCTGTGTAGTGCAAGTTATATTTTCAAAATCCTCCATTTTTTCTGCATTTAAAAACACCCTTGTATTCATTTCACACACACATACAGACCCTGAGTTTTGCCGAACAGATTAGGTACACTTTTCAGTCAGAATGTGAAGAAAAACTTCAATCTATTTGGCTAAAAGCAAGATAACTGAGCATCAATTAAAGTGACCGAATCAGGGCTTTCATAATTCAAAAGAAAAAACTTGTGCAAAGAAGCATTCTTCACTGAGTAGATCCAAGATGTGCGGATCTCTTTCTTTACAAAATGGAGAAGAATCAGGAGTATTGCACTGCTGTAAAATGGATTTAAGTTATAGTTTACAACTTGACCATGTATTTCCTGCATTGTATTCATTTTAAAATCACCCCTGTATTTATTTCACACATACACATAGACCCTCAGTTTTGCAGAACAAATTCCACACACTTTTCAATCAAAATGTGAAGAAATCCTTCTATCTACCTGCTTAAAAGCAAGACAACCAAACATCAATACAAGTGACAGAATCAGGGCTTTAATAAATGAAATGATAATGTTTTTGCAAAGATCTGTTCTTCACAAAGTGACCTAAAAGGAGAGGAATTGTATTTATTACTTTGTGTTAAAAGGATTTGCTTCAAGTCAGTGGATGATGCACATGAGAGGATCAGTTAATCAATCAATAAATCCTACTTGCTCATGCACAACCTTTCATACAGACTGTGTAGTGCAAGTTCCAGTTTCCAAAGCCACCATTTTTCCTGCATTTTAAAGTCACCTCTGTATTTATTTCCCACCTACATACAAACCTTCAGTTTTGCAGAACAAATTATGCATAGACGTCAGTCAGAATGTGAAGAAATCCTTGCCTCTACGTGCCTACAAGCCCTGAACTCCCACATGTAAAGACACAGACCAGAGGCCATTGTTTCATTAGAGGTGTCACAGATATGAATTAGAAACCAGCATCCTCCTTCACCTCGGTCTTGGGGCTTCAGCCGCCCCCTTCTTCTTTTATTTTTATGTAAAACACATTGTGAAAGGTCAGCAGAGAGAGGCAGCAGAGAAGGAACGGGAGCATGAGAGAGTCGGCTGCGTTCGTGCACGTGTGAATGCATGTATGTAGATGTAATCGTGCATGTGCGCCTATGATTATGGGTGTAATTCCTCAGTGTGTGTGTGTGTGTGTGTGTGTGTGTGTGTGTGTGTGTGTGTGTGTGTGTGTGTGAGTGTGTGTGTGTGTGTGTTTGTGTGCATCTTCGGCGGGGGTGAAACTCTGTCTCTTATGCATGCTGTGCTCATTGAGAAGTGGTGTCTTGTGCCTGGGGGAGGATGCCGATGAGAGGGCAGGCAGGCGGCCGGGCGCCAAAGAAAGAGGTCACATCCATATTCATCGCATTGGACATGCACATGTAAACCACTTTTAATATGCCGTGACAGGGGAAGTAGTGTTGAGGCGGAAGGAGACAGAGAGAGAGGCTGAGGGAGAGGCGGAGAGGCTGACAAACATGTAAAGAAGATTTGTGAGAAACGTCCACATGTGTGTCTTCATCAGAGACTTCTTGGTCAGTCTCAATGACCTGCGAAATCTGATGATCCCACACTGAAATAATTGAATTTTTACAAGACAGTCCAAGAAATTCAGATTCTGTTTGGTCTTCTTCTTGTGATTTATGTTAATGTAACAGCACAGAAGACATTGCTGAGTTGTTTCTATCTGAAGCCACAGCCACCAAAGAGAAGTTAAAGTAAAGCTTTCCCTTTATACTGCAGCGAAAAATGAGCAAAAATGGGACAGAGAACAAAAAAAGACCCAGAAACTGCTTCAGGTTCAGAAGTTTAAAGTGTTATCAAATGGACATGTAAGAAATCAAAGCCAGTTTAGATATTTAGTGAACTCAGCTTAAAACTTATGGTTAGAATTTACAACACCTAGAAATAAAACTATGTGCAACACAAACAAAAACAAAAAATCAAACTAGAAAAGCCGTCAGAGAGCGCAGTACTCCACCAAGGCTGCGTGTTCCTTGTATCATTTCCTATGGATAAGTCCTCAGCGGTGGATTTGTAGTAGAATCACAATCATGTGATCGTCTGCAGGCAGCAGACATAGTGTTCACTTGTTGTCATGGTTACAGTGACGCCGTGCGGCTATCAATGATACAAAAATCCAGACTATAAGCCACGTCACTGTCAAAATCTAATCACTTGGTCCTTGTGTCATTTCTGACCTTTACCGAAAATTTCATCCATATCCGTTGATCTGTTTTTGAGTAATGTTGCTGACAGACAGACAGACAGACGAACAAACTAACGCCGATCGTCATGTAACTCCGCCGTGTTCCTTGACGGAGTAATAAACTACTGGGTTTTTACTTGTAACAGCTCAAACATTCGTGTTCGGTTCTGTATAATCACAAAAAACTGCTTCTTCCTGCAGTCACAATGCCACATCTGTACATATCCACATGTAAATCCATCTTTCTTTATATTGTCTCCATGAAACCCTTATTATTATATGTTTGTTTGTTTTTTTTCCCCCCCTTATTGTACTTTTGTAATTCTTGTCTTGCATCTTTAACGCCTTATCTGCATCAAGCTGTTAGAACATGTACCTTTCTCCAGTGACGGATCAATAAAGTCTATCGTATCATATCTTAGCTTAGCTTATTTTATCTTTAAGATGGAGAAATGACATATCCAGTGTTTTCAAGAAAACACAACAAACACAGGAAAGGTGGCTGGAATTGTGTGCTATAATAAAGAGAATATTAATAATCAGAAATAAAAATATTGTTAAATAAACAGTCCAATCCCAAACGCTTTGATTTTAGCCAGATAAGACATGCAATAGCTACGATAACAAGAAGAAAATACATCATACTTCATCTGTTTACCTTAAAAGACAGTGAATCCCAACTAAAAGAAGTTGGGTCATTATTTTAATTGCTATTTTCTTTAAGCACATACAGTTATTGTAGAACATCCCTACATTTCTAGCTGATTCACATGAACATTCAGCCCATCAAAAGACCGGAAAACAAAAAAAGGAATGCTTGTTATTGCGGGGCAGTCTGAGGTCAGCGGGGGCATATTATCTTCACATCATAACGGGGGCCCAGGTAGCCATTATGACAATGTGGCTTTATATGGCGGCTTTTGAAGTCGGCCAGCGACGGCCTCTCAGTGTAGCCGCCTGTCACGAGCCGCCGCTTTGAAGTTCGGCAATGATGAAAAAAGAGGGAAGAAGGGACGTAATCCGATCAAGTTATGGAGTCACGTCAAAGCGAGATTTTAGAGATATTTTGAGAAGCTGTTGTGTGGATGGTGGTGGTGGGACTTCTAGATGGTATCCTGTAGGGGTGAGAAAGAAGGAGGGGATCTATTAAGTGGAGGGATAGCAGCTTAGATAGAACTGGAAGAATAGAATCTTTCTGCGGGACACTTAACCCTCTGATACCCTGCTGGATCTCCCCTCTGACAATGGCACCACTTACCGTCTCACCATGTTCAGCCCTTACCTGTATGGGCCTCCCCTGGATCATCCCCGGGGTGGGAAGGGGGTCACGGTGGGGGTCGGACTCCAAGGATGGGATTTTCTAGTAACCCTACTCCCAACTTTTCAGACAACGCCAGCCTCCCCTGGGCATCTCCACCCTCTATGGGCTTTAATTCCAACAAAGCTTCAGTGGCGACAGGAGCTTCCCTAAGCGGACAAATTATGCTATCGGTTTCCCCCCTTCTCTTGTTGAGGAATGAAAACGCCTGGCTAAACTTAAACCGGAGGAGAAGCTCTCCATCTGGAAATGTGTTTGGAGTCAATTAAATTAAAGCCGACCTGAATCCGTGAGCGGTTTGAATTAGCTTTGATCCGTTGTGCTTAATGGAAGGTCGTCACTTTTAATCCGAGCACATCAAAATACAGCACTGGCATTGTTTTGGGGAGGAGGCAGGTTTATCCTGTCCAGCAGAGCTCTGAGCAGTGAATCTTTCTGGGCTCTAACCTCCAGCTTGCCTGGAACAGTGGGGAATCCTCCTCAATCACTATAAGGAGGTCCTCTCAGCCCCACTCATATTTTAACCGGCCGCCTCACGCCATGGGGTGCTGTGTAACGGCCCGTCAGTGGCTGTAACCTAAGCGCCAAAATTGCTTTTTGACGATGTACCTAGTGTTGTTTTAAGAGCCCCCGTCTGTCCTGACTGGCCCCCGCCCTCCACAAAATATGATTTAATCATTTTTCTCACTTACTTTTCCCAGCATGGGAGCGAAGAGAAAGAAGGGGAGAGAAGGGGAGAGGAGCAGGGGGGAGGAAGAGGAGAGCATTCCAAAGTGGTGAAGAAGGAGAGACATTACAGCAGTTATTTCCGCAGCAAAGAGGAGAAAACCTCTTACAAGGCAGTTCTTAATAGGATCTGGTCGCCGAGAGCCGGATCCAGGTTACTCCTCTTGAGAAGTCCTCCGGGTGAAAATCTGAGCAGGCTTTTAATCAAGAGGCAGCGGACGTTATACAAACAAGAGCCTGAGCTGATGTCATCCTGAGAAATCTGTCCCTTTAAAACTCTCCTCCATTATTTACATTCAGCTTTTCTCCCCTCCCTCACTGTAGTTGGATAAATTGGAGATCGTATCTCACTATAGAATAAAAAAAAACTAGGCGTTAACCCGTTTCACTTTAATCCCAGAGCAGACATAAAGAAGATCAGTGAGCTGCCGGCCTCGTCTCCTAAAATGAGGTAAAACTTCCAAAATTAACAGAAAAGAAGATGATCTCAACTGCCAGCTTGGTGAAGCAGGCCTCTGACCCGTCGCTGTCCTCATCCCTCCTCACATTGTTCCTCTCCCGGCCGGCATCGGTGGCTGACACCCACTTGAGAGCTCTGAAGCACTGTGTACATACGGCCACAAGTGGTGTTACTGTTACCGGGGATCGTCTTACCCACCGTCATCCGTTATACGTCTGACAGAAGTGCAGTGTGGGTTAACGGGTGGATGCTGGGAGATATACATCACCCGCACAACTGTCTGCCCGTATAGGATTACTGCTGCACAGCTACAATTAGCTGCCACTGAAAACCCATAAACCTTTATCAATTTATTCAGTCAGAGCTTTATTTTAAATGTACGTTAAATGTAAAAACAAGGCGACGGATACATTTCAAGCCAACACATGAGAGTTTGTTTGTATTAAAGTTGAGGAATATGCATAAATAAACATCAAATTGCAGTTATTTTGACAGATACTGTGTTATGTGTGAGGATTTTTCCACTGAAAATTACATCTATAAATACTTATGTGATTTTTGCTGCACTCTCATCCAAACAAACACTTTTTTAACAGATTAAATAGTATTTAGAGTAATTATTCAGTTGCACTGAAGCCAAACTAATGTGAGATGGAGACTCTATTCCATCACAGGATGTGGTATATGTGTATGTTATTGTTTGTCTTTCTGCAGCATTAAAGGACTCATCTGTATTAAAGTTGAGGAATATGCACAAAAAAACATCATATGCAAATTATATTTGACAGATGTTATGTGTCAGGACTTTTATGTTCGTGTGTGCATTTGTGTTCCACTGAAAATGAAATGTAAAAATTATCGTGCGATTTTTGCTGCCGTCTGAACCAAACAAGCACTTTCTCTTACATCTGGAGAACATGATTCGTAGACATGTTTTATTTAAATGGTTTGGTTCTGACACATTTTACCTTTTCCAAAAAATTGCAGCCCCTGCAATTTGGATATTCTATATTCTACATATTAAATATTATTTAGATAAATTATTCAGACACACTTCAGGCCAAACTATTGTGAGATGGAGACTCTATTCCATCTCAGGATGTTGTATATGTGTATATTATTGTCTTTTTGCAACATTAGAGGATTCTTCCATATTAGAGCTGAAAAATATGCAAAAAAAATCTTAATATTATAATATGAGTCATGATTTTAGCAGAAATGTTCATTTGTGCATTTCTTTTCCACTGAAAATTAAATCTAAAAACTTTATGTGACTTTTGCTGCTGTCTGGACCCAACAAGTACTTTTTTCTTACATCTAGAGATATATATAATTTACAGGTGTGTTTCATTTAAATGGTATGGTTTCTGATACATTTTTAACTTTTCCAAAAAATTGCTGCTCTTACAATTTGGACATTATATATATTATACAAATAAATCAGATTTTAGATTAATCATTCAGATGCATTTTAAGCCAAGCCGGCATGAGATGGAGAGGTTGGAGGGCTGAATAATATGCAACCCCCCAAAAAAAACACATAAATAATAATAATAATTTAGAGAGATTAACTTTAGCAGGAAAGTTATTCTCTTCATTTCTTTTCAGTGGTAGTTAAATATAAAAATGATGAATGATTTCTGCTGCCTTGTTTATCAAACATTTCCTACATCTGAAAAAAAACATGATTTATAGGTTGAAGCAATCTTTGTTGCAAAATAATGCTTCATTTAAAATGTTATTCTCTCACACATTTATCACCTTTAACCAGGAAATTTGTAGTTCCTGCATTTTGTATATTGCACTTGTCTCTAATAAGTATTATTTAGATGAATTATTCCTCCTTTAGGTCTGCAGTTTGTTTTCTGACTGCTCTGGGTTGTACCATGTTGACTAGAGGAGGGGGGTGGTGGAATTCTGTTTTCCTGTCAAATCTGTTGTTCTAAAGCTGGGTGGTTATGTGGATGAATGAATTTGCAATTACATGCCATTTGTAATGAAAATTAAATATTAAATGTGTATTTTCATATCTTTTTGGGTGCGTTTTAATGTTTGGTATACAGCGAGCTCCCCGTCTGGTGGATTAGTCTTACTCCACCAATTTCCAGGAAGTTGGTATATAAGGACTTTGTTGTGTTGTTCTGATGTCTTGTTGCCTGTTGGAATACTTTGGAAGCTCACACAAGGCCTTAGAGTAATGTTTCTTCACTGTTCAACCACATGTTGTGGTCGCAAACATTCCAGGAAACACAACAGCAACGTCCATTTGGAGCCGTGTTTCTTCCCACCTGTTGAACGTAAGTTGAATATTATACTATGTACTCTGCTTTTAGTGTCACTTTTTAAGCCACACAGTAGAATTTCAGCACATAAAAACAAAATAAAGAGCCCAAAAAGGACAAAAGGGTTTCGTAAAGCTGCAGAGATGTTGGTAATTTTCAATTTAATTTGACTTGCAAGCAAAGCTTTCACATTGCAGAGTCAATATCAACCGTCTGATTAGTTCAGTTTGTTTTGCAACTTTTATGCTTTACCCTTCATGAAATAACGTGCAGCACCCCCCCCCCCCGCTGCCCCCCCCCCCGCTGCCCCCCTCCCCCCCCCCCCGCTGCCCCCCTCCCCCGAGCTGCCCCGTCTGTAACTATGATTAATGAACAGCAGGTAAAGGCCAACACATAATAAACTGGACTGTCTTTACATTAGATTTGCCTGACATTTTCAAGATGAGATGAATTTATTTTTCATTGATCTCAGACGATAGGTCACAGGGAGATAGTTTTGCGTCCGCGGGCTCGGCGCTGTCTGAGGTAAACTGTTGCCACTCATTCAGGGGCTGAGACTTGATATTGCTAATGCTCTCTGCTTGGAAACCTCATTTGGATGGAAACCTACCACTCTCACTCCTGATACACTCAGAGTGACGTGTATCCTCTGCACTTTGTGGGTCATCA